>NW_025899828.1:0-85170 GCF_022539505.1 Lolium rigidum
CCACAACTCACGTTTCTCGGAACACAATAGTTATGATGGAGTATTCGAAAGACGTATCCAAACCTTGTTGGATTAATGATGATATAAAATAAAATGGTGCCATTATATTATTGTAGATTATGCTTTAGAGACTACCGCTTTTACACTAAATAGAGCGTCATCATGAATCCGTTGAAATGACACCATATGAGTTAAGGCATGGGTATAAACCCTAATAGTCCTTTCTTAAATTTTGGTATGCATAGCATAAGTAAATGAGTTTACAACCAAAATCAGATGAAAGTCTTTTCTGCTTATCCCAGAGAACAATTTGGGAATTCTTTCCATTATGAAGTCAAAGACAAAAGTGTTTGTCGATGTTACTTTCTCATTTCCAAGAAATTGTTTCTAGGGAAGTATTTGAGTGGGAGGACAATGGAACTTGATCAGGTTGATGAACCCGAGCATGATGATCGCAGTAGCGAAACATCGAGGTGGTTCCGGAAGCAGCCACGACGATCATGGCTCCCATGTCTACAAAGTGTTATAGTCATGGAGATCAAAGTACCTATTGAACCTTGTAGATGTGGTTTACTTTGTGATCAAATAAATGATTTGTGGACAAAGGATTGATTTTGAACAATGATAAACCAACTACATACAAAGAAGTTATGATGGGCCCTAACTCCATTAAAATGGCTATGCGCCATGAATTCCAAGATAGATGAATACTTTTTGAAAGTAAATGGATCTATAAAATTGATGGACTTGGATGGAATATCCTTGAAGAAGCTCGACTTGTCGAAAGGTTGTTTACGACAAAGTTCAAAGAGTTGACTACGATAAGATTAGATCTTCTAGTCCATGGAATACTAGATAGGTATACAAACTTCACTGGATGAAGTAAGTATCACAGAGTTGGAATCTTCAATGAATGAAATAATCAAAGAGTTTTGATTTCATCAGAAACGATGAAGATGCTTGCATTTGCAAGAAATTAAGTGGGAGCGCTAAGATATAATTATAATATTACATGTGGATGACATATCATTGATTATAAATGATGTAATTATATACTTGATGTGATTAAAAGGTTTCATTGAGAATTAACTTCAATGAAAGGATATGGACTGAAACATATTTAGTGTCAAGATCTATGAAGATAGATTGAAACACATAATAAGTTTAAGTTAAAGTACATAGAATGAATATTGAAGTAGTTTAATATAAAAATATTAAGAAGGTGCTCTTATCCATTAAAGGTTTAACAAGACTTGAGTGTATTTGAAACTCGATGACTAAAAACACATGAGTGATTTTAGATCACAAATAATATGTACAAAATCAGATGTCATATGCTCTAAAGTGTTAAGAGCATATACCAGAATGATTCATGTAATGTTCATTGGACAACGATCAGGATATCCCTGAGTGCTTTAGAAGAACCAAGGATATATATATATATATAGTTTTGTATGGGTAATGACAAACAAATCGTTGTAAGGTGTTGCATCGATATTAGTTTGGTCACATATAAAAAAATTCATTCTCAATTAGGCTAAGTGTTGTTTAAAAGGTAGCACAATGAGCTAGAAGAAGTCTATGCTAGATTTAGATGAGTTCTAAATATTGTGACGGATTCTACAAACGAAAGCGAGTATGATTGTTTCGACAATGACTGAGGAGTTTTAAGTCGAGGAGTTCTTTGAGAACTTGGTGTAGTTCCGGTAGTGTCAGAACTTTGAAGCTATATTGTGTGTGACAATATTAGTGACATATTTCAGACCGCGGAATTAAGGTTCCACCAGAAGATTGAATATATATGATTAATGCCGACTCATTTGGAAAATGAGTGATGCGTTGAGACGCAAATGAATTGCAAAATACATACGTTTCTGAGCGTGTCAGATCTGTTGACTGAAACCTCTCCCGTGAGAAAAACATGATAAACACCAGAAGGCCAAGGTGTTATATCTTTACAAATGTAAACTAGATTATTGACTCTAGTGCAAGTGGGAGACTGTTGGAGATATGCCTGAGAGGCAATAATAAAATAGTTATTGTTATATCTTAGTGTTCATGATAAATGTTTACACTCCATGCTATAATTGTATTAACCGGAAACATTAATACATGTGTGTTGTGTAAACAACCAGAGTCCCTAGTAAGCCTCTCATTTAACTAGCTTGTTGATTAATAGATGATCATGGTTTCCTGATCATGAACATCGGATGTTATTAATAACAAGATCATATCATTAGGTGAATGATGTGATGGACACACCCATAGTAAGAATAACATGAGATCAACTCATTAAGTTCAACTTGCTATAAGCTTTCGATACATAGTTACCTAGTCCTTCGACCATGAGATCATGTAAATCACTTACACCGGAAGGACGCTTTGATTACATCAAACGCCATTGCGTAAATGGGTGGTTATAAAGATGGGATTAAGTATTCGGAAAGTGTGAGTTGAGGCATATGGATCAAGAGTGGGATTTGTCCATCCCGATGACGGATAGATATACTCGGGCCCTCTCGGTGGAATGTCGTCTAATTCGCTTTCAAGCATGTGACTATGTCACGGTACGAGTAAAGAGTACTTGTCGGTAACGAGGTTGAACTAGGTATGGAGATACCGATGATCGAACCCCGGACAAGTAAAGCATCGCGTGTCAAATGGAATCGGTATCGGATGTGAATGGTTCTTTCGATCACGAAGTCATCGTTGAATATGTGGGAGCTATTATGGATCTCCAGATCCCGCTATTAGTTATTGATCGGAGAGGAGTCTCGATCATGCCCGCATAGTTCTCGAACCGTAGGGTGACACACTTAAGGTTTGATGTCGTTACAAGTAGATATGGAATATGGAATGAAGTTCGAATGTTGTTCGGAGTCTCGGATGGGATCCAGGACATCACGAGGAGTTTCGGAATGGTCCGAAGAATAAGATTCATATATGGGAACTCATTTTCGAAGGTTCGGAAAAAGTCCGGTGTTTTGACCGGAGCTTCTAGAAGGTTTTGGATGGACCGGAATAGTCCAGAATATTATGGAAGGTTCCGGAAGTGTCCGGGACGACCCGGGATGTCTAAGGAAGGTTCCATAATAGGTGCAACCACATAGCCTTAAGGGAAAATAAGTCTTTCCTTAATGCAATTTCGGAATTGGTAAAAGAGTCCGAGAAGGAGTAGGTTTTCGAAACCGAAACCTGTCGGAACTCGCTCAAACTTGGGGGCAGGTTTATGGACGACCCAAGGGGCTTGGCCACCTATTTAAAGGGACCAAGGGGCACCCCAAGGGCACCTCAAGTCGCAGCCCTAGCTCCCCAAGTCGCAGCACCACCCTGCGCCCAAACCCTAGCCTCCCCTCTCCTCCCTCCTCCTCCTATTTCTCCCACAGCGCTTACGGTGAAGCCCTGCCGGAGATCTCCACCACCACCATCACCACGCCATCGTGCCGGCGGGATTCCGAGGAGGATCTACTACATCCGTTGCCCGCTGGAACGGGGAGAAGGACATCGTCATCAACACCAAACGTGTGACCGAGTACGGAGGTGCTGCCCAACCGTGGCACCGTCAAGATCTTCTACGCGCTTTTGAAAGCGGCAAGTGATTGACTACATCAACCACGAGATCTAATCTCGTAGGCTTTGGAATCTTCGAGGGTTAGTCTCACATACATCTCGTTGCTACCATCGTCTACTAGATTAGATCTTGGCTTGTTATTCGTTTCTTGCGGTAGGAATTTTTTTTGTTTTCTATGCTACGAATCTCATCACTAACCTATATCCTCCTATGTCATAGCTGCCTCCCACAAGCTACGTCGCTGGCAGAGGTGGATGATGTCGCCTCTAAAAAAACAAGTGACCTAGTGCCACATAGTAGTGTACTACTCTATCTCTGCCAGTGTACTTATCTATGGGGCTCCGTAGTAAAAAGCAAAAAAATCTAACTTAACTCAACCTTGATTTCCCAAGATCTATTTATTAGTAATTTTGTAACGGGGGTTTCGGTGACATACCCATGTACACAGAAAGAGGTAAGCATTCCGCTTTGAATACTGATGATCGATGTAGTCCTACACGACGCCCATCTCAGGGTCGAGTAGAAATTCACGTATGACATCGAGTGCCATACCTCCATCACCTCGTAGTTTGGCAGACATATTGTGCTCAATGACGCTCCCGTATCCGTTCCAGCAGTGTCGCGGAAGTAGATCTTCTAGATTCGGACCCCAGCAATGCACCCTCGTACTAGTTGGAGTAAACTCCCTCAGTTTGCACACATTAGTCGCGTGTATTATTTCGATGATTTTGATGTACTATTTCGGTACTCCATTGAAACTCTTATTAATGCGATGAACTTGAATAGCTTTGGTATATTCCTGTTATATTCATGTCTAAATTGGAATGTCTTCTCAAATACGGTGGAGCAATGGAATTGTAAGCGCATCCAGTTAGTGGTAGTGGGTGATACGTCGCAAACGTATCTATAATTTTTGTTGTTCCATGCTTGTTTTACAACAATTCTACAATGTTTTACTTGCACTTCGTTACACTTTTATACATTTTCCGGCAATAACGTATTGACAAGATGCCACGAGTGTCGGCTTCTAGTTTTCTGTTATTTTTGGTCTCAAAAAGGTTGTACATGCATATTCTCGGAATTGGACGAAACAAAAGCCAAAGTGCCTATTTTACCGTAACGAAGACGGAGTCTAGAGGGGAGTTGAGGAAGGGCCACAGGGTGCCCAGACCATCCCTAGGCGCGGCCCAGGCCCTGTGATGTCTACGCACGCTTCTATTCCTGTAGACAGTGTTGGGCCTCCAAGAGCAGAGGTTTGTAGAACAGTAGCAAGTTTCCCTTAAGTGAATAACCCAAGGTTTATCCAACTCAGGGAGGTAGAGGTCAAAGATATCCCTCTCAAGCAACCCTGCAATCACGATACAAGAAGTCTCTTCTGTCCCCAACATACCTAATACACTTGTCAGATGTATAGGTGCACTAGTTCGGCGAAGAGATAGTGAAATACAAGTAGTATGGATGTATATGAGTGGTAATAGCAATCTGAATAAAATATGGCAGCGAGTAAACATGCAACAGAACAAAAAAATAAACGGAGATTCGATGTTTGGAAACAAGGCCTAGGGATCATACTTTCACTAGTGGACACTCTCAACATTGATCACATAATAAAACCACTCTACACTCTCTTGTTGGATGACAAACACCATTAATTGTGTAGGGCTACAAGAGCACCTCAATGCCGGAGTTAACAAGCTCCACAACATTCGATGTTCATATTTAAATAACCTTAGAGTGCATGATAGACCAACGCAATTATACCGAGTACTAACATAGCATGCACACTTGTCAACATCAGCTATGAAAGGGGGAATAGATCACATCAATACTATCATAGTAATAGTTAACTTCATAATCTACAAGAGATCACAATCATAGCTTATACCAAGTACTACATGATGCACACACTGTCAACATTACATCATGGAGGAGGAATAGACTACTTTAATAACATCACCAGAGTAACACATAGATGATATTCAACTAAATCACAAAGAGAGAGATGAACCACATAGCTACGGTAGAGCCCTCAGCCTCGGGGGAGAATTACTCCCTCCTCATCATGGAGACAGCGATGGCGGTGAAGATGGCGGTGGAGATGCCTTCCGGGGGCAATTTCCCGTCCCGGCAGGGTGCCGGAACAGAGACTTTTGTCCCCGGAATTGGAGTTTCGCGATGGCGGCGGCTCTAGAAGGTTTTCTGGTGTTTCGTCAATCCGTGTCGAAGATTTAGGTTAGGACGGCTTAAATAGGCGAAGAGGCGGAGTCGGAGGGGCCACGGGGGTCCCACACAATAGGGGGCGCCCCCCTGGGTCGCGCCGCCACCACGTGTGGGGCCCCCTAGGGCTCCCCTCTGGTCCCTCTATGGCTCTCTGGAAGCTTCCGTGAAAAATAAGGTTCTGGGCGCTGATTTCGTCCGATTCCGAGAATATTTCCCTTGTAGGGTTTCTGAAACCAAAAACAGCGGACGACAAGCGGCCCTTCGGCATCTCGTCAATAGGTTAGTTCCGGAAAACGCATCAAAACGATATAAAGTGTGAACAAAACATGTAGGTATTGTCATAAAACAAGCATGGAACATCGAAATTATAGATACGTTGGAGACGTATCACCTCGTGATACGTCTCCGACGTATCGATAATTTCTTATGTTCTATGCCATATTATTGATGATACCTACATGTTTTATGCACACTTTATGTCATATTCGTGCATTTTCCGGAACTAACCTATTAACAAGATGCCGAAGTGCCGGTTCTGTTTTCTGCTGTTTTTGGTTTCGAAATCCTAGTAACGAAATATTCTCGGAATTGGACGAAACGAAGACCCAGGTTCCTATTTTCCACCGGAAGCATCCAGAACACCCGGGAAGGACCGGAGGGGGCACTCGGGCCCCCGGACCATAGGCCGGCGCGGCCCGAGGCCCCGGCCGCGCCGCCATATGGTGTGGCCACCCCTTCGACCCTCTGCGCCGCCTCTTCGCCTACTTAAAGCCTCCGTCGCGAAACCCCGATGCGAAAAACCACGATACGGAAAACCTTCCAGAGCCGCCGCCATCGCGAAGCCAAGATGCGGGGGACGAGGAGTCTCGTTCCGGCACCCTGCCGGAGCGGGGAAGTGCCCCGGAAGGCTTCTCCATCGACACCGCTGCCATCTCCACCGCCATCTTCATCACCGCTGCTGCTCCCATGAGGAGGGAGTAGTTCTCCATCGAGGCTCGGGGCTGTGCCGGTAGCTATGTGGTTCATCTCTCTCCTATGTGCTTCAATACAATAATCTCATGAGCTGCCTTACATGATTGAGATTCATATGATGATGCTTGTAATCTAGATGTCATTATGCTAGTCAAGTGAGTTTTACTTATGTGATCTCCGGAGACTCCTTGTCCCACGTGTGTAAAGGTGACGGTGTGTGCACCGTGTGGGTCTCTTAGGCTATATTTCACAGAATACTTATTCACTGTTGAATGGCATAGTGAGGTGCTTATTTATATCTCTTTATGATTGCAATGTGTTTGTATCACAATTTATCTATGTGCTACTCTAGCAATGTTATTAAAGTAGTTTTATTCCTCCTGCACGTGTGCAAAGGTGACGAGTGTGTGCACCGTGTTAGTACTTGGTTTATGCTATGATCATGATCTCTTGTAGATTGCGAAGTTAACTATTGCTATGATAATATTGATGTGATCTATTCCTCCTACATATGCATGAAGGTGACGGTGTGCATGCTATGCTAGTACTTGGTTTAGTCTTTTGATCTATCTTACACTAAAGGTTACTAAAATATGAGCATTATTGTGGAGCTTGTTAACTCCGGCATTGAGGGTTCGTGTAATCCTACGCAATGTGTTCATCATCCAACAAGAGTGTAGAGTATGCATTTATCTATTCTGTTATGTGATCAATGTTGAGAGTGTCCACTAGTGAAAGTCTAATCCCTAGGCCTTGTTCCTAAATACTGCTATCGTCTGCTTATTTCTTGTTTTACTTTGCATTACTACTGCTTGCGTTACTACTTCTTGTTTACTGTCCTGGGCAAAGCACTTTTCTAGTGCCGTTGCTACTACTTATTCATACCACCTGTATTTCACTATCTCTTCGCCGAACTAGTGCACCTATTAGGTGTGTTGGGGACACAAGAGACTTCTTGCTTTGTGGTTGCAGGGTTGCATGAGAGGGATATCTTTGACCTCTTCCTCCACGAGATCGATAAACCTTGGGTGATCCACTTAAGGGAAACTTGCTTCTACTGTTCTACAAACCTACTGCTCTTGGAGGCCCAACACTTGTCTACAAGAATAGAAGCACCCGTAGACATCAAGCACTTTTACGGCGCCGTTGCGGGGAGGAAAGGTAAAAAGGCACTCATACTCCGGTTCCGGGTAACAGTACTTTTACGGCGCCATTGTGTTTGTGCTCGAAGCTATTTCCTTTAGATCCTGCAATTGCATCTTGTTGTTTCTTGTTTACACTAGTTTGGCATAATGTACAACAAGTGAGCTTCTTATTCTATTTCCTGATTTAAAACATGGATGGTTTGATGCGAAAATTAAAAAACTGAACTTATTTGCATGGTAACAATATTAGCATGAATACTTTGAATACCATTGTTGCTAATGATATGGAAATTTCTAAGCTTGGGGAAGCTGGTTTTCATGATCTTTTTAGTCCCCCAAGCATTGAGGAGAAAATTTTCTTTGATGATACTTTGCCTCCTATTTATGATGATTATAATGATAGTGGTCTTTTGGTGCCACCTACTATGGAGAGTAAATTTTGTTGTGATTATACTATGCCTCCTACACTTGATGAGAATAATAATGATAGCTACTTTGTTGAATTTGCTCCTACTACAATTAATAAGAATTAACTATGCTTATGTTGGGAGTAGTACTAATTTTATGCATGAGACTCATGATAAGAATGCTTTATGTGATAGTTATATTGTTGAGTTTGCTCATGTTGCTACTGAAAGTTATTATGAGAGAGGAAAATATGGTTGTAGAAATTTTCATGTTACTAAAACACCTCTCTATGTGCTGAAATTTTTGAAGCTACACTTGTTTTATCTTCCTATGCTTGTTACTTTGCTCTTCATGAACTTGTTTATTTACAAGATTCCTATGCATAGGAAGCATGTTAGACTTAAATATGTTTTGAATTTGCCTCTTGATGCTCTCTTTTGCTTCACATACTATCTTTTGCGAGTGCATCATTAAAACTGCTGAGCCCATCTTAATGGCTATAAAGAAAGAACTTCTTGGGAGATAACCCATGTGTTATTTTGCTACAGTACTTTATTTTATATTTGTGTCTTGGAAGTTGTTTACTACTGTAGCAACCTCTCCTTATCTTAGTTTTGAGTTTTGTTGTGCCAAGTAAAGTCTTTGATAGTAAAGTAAGTACTAGATTTGGATTACTGCGCAGTTCCAGATTTCTTTGCTGTCACGAATCTGGGTCTACCTCCCTGTAGGTAGCTCAGAAAATTAAGCCAATTTACGAGCATGATCATATGTACGCAACTTTCATTCAATTTGAGCATTTTCGTTTGAGCAAGTCTGGTGGCCTAATAAAATCCATCTTTACGGACTGTTCTGTTTTGACAGATTCTGCCTTTTATTTTGCATTGCCTCTTTTGCTATGTTGGATGAATTTCTTTGATCCATTAATGTCCAGTAGCTTTATGCAATGTCCAGAAGTGTTAAGAATGATTGTGTCACCTCTGAACATGTTAATTTTTATTGTCCACTAACCCTCTAATGAGTTGTTTCGAGTTTGGTGTGGAGGAAGTTTTCAAGGGTCAAGAGAGGAGGATGATATACTATGATCAAGAAGAGTGAAAGCTCTAAGCTTGGGGATGCCCCGGTGGTTCACCCCTGCATATATTAAGAAGACTCAAGCGTCTAAGCTTGGGGATGCCCAAGGCATCCCCTTCTTCATCGACAACATTATCGGGTTCCTCCCCTGAAACTATATTTTTATTCCGTCACATCTTATGTACTTTGCTTGGAGCGTCGGTTTGTTTTTGTTTTTTGTTTTGTTTGAATAAAATGGATCCTAGCATTCACTTTGTGGGAGAGAGACACGCTCCGCTGTAGCATATGGACAAATATGTCCTTAGGCTCTACTCATAGTATTCATGGCGAAGTTTCTTCTTCGTTAAATTGTTATATGGTTGGAATTGGAAAATGCTACATGTAGTAACTCTAAAATGTCTTGGATAATTTGATACTTGGCAATTGTTGTGCTCATGTTTAAGCTCTTGCATCATATACTTTGCACCCATTAATGAAGAAATACTTAGAGCTCGCTAATTTGGTTTGCATATTTGGTTTCTCTAGAGTCTAGATAACATCTAGTATTGAGTTTTGAACAACAAGGAAGACGGTATGGAGTCTTATAATGTTTACCATATGTCTTTTATGTGAGTTTTGCTGCACCGTTCATCCTTGTGTTTGTTTCAAATAGCCTTGCTAGCCTAAACCTTGTATCGAGAGGGAATACTTCTCATGCATCCCAAATACTTGAGCCAACCACTATGCCATTTGTGTCCACCATACCTACCTACTACATGGTATTTATCCGCCATTCCAAAGTAAATTGCTTGAGTGCTACCTTTAAAATTCCATCATTCACCTTTGCAATATATAGCTCATGGGACAAATAGCTTAAAAACTATTGTGGTATTGAATATGTACTTATGCACTTTATCTCTTATTAAGTTGCTTGTTGTGCGATAACCATGTTTCAGGGACGCCATCAACTATTCCTTGTTGAATATCATGTGAGTTGCTATGCATGTCCAGTCTTGTCTGAAGTAAGAGAGATCTACCACCTTCATGGTTGGAGCATGCATATTGTTAGAGAAGAACATTGGGCCGCTAACTAAAGCCATGATTCATGGTGGAAGTTTCAGTTTTGGACATATATCCTCAATCTCATATGAGAATAATAATTGTTGCCACATGCTTATGCATTAAAGAGGAGTCCATTATCTGTTGTCCATGTTGTCCCGGTATGGATGTCTAAGTTGAGAATAATCAAAAGCGAGAAATCCAAAATGCGAGCTTTCTCCTTAGACCTTTGTACAGGCGGCATGGAGGTACCCCATTGTGACACTTGGTTAAAACATGTGCATTGCAAAGATCCGGTAGTCCAAGCTAATTAGGACAAGGTGCGGGCACTATTAGTATACTATGCATGAGACTTGCAACTTGTAAGATATAATGTACATAACTCATATGCTTTATTACTACCGTTGACAAAATTGTTTCATGTTTTCAAAATAAAAGCTCTAGCACAAATATAGCAATCGATGCTTTCCTCTTTGAAGGACCTTTCTTTTACTTTTAATGTTGAGTCAGTTCACCTATCTCTCTCCACCTCAAGAAGCAAACACTTGTGTGAACTGTGCATTGATTCCTACATACTTGCATATTGTACTTGTTATATTACTCTATGTTGACAATTATCCATGAGATATACATGTTACAAGTTGAAAGCAACCGCTGAAACTTAATCTTCCTTTGTGTTGCTTCAATGCCTTTACTTTGATTTATTGCTTTATGAGTTAACTCTTATGCAAGACTTATTAATACTTGTCTTGAAGTACTATTCATGAAAAGTCTTTGCTTTATGATTCACTTGTTTACTCATGTCATTACCATTGTTTTGATCGCTGCATCCACTACATATGTTTACAAATAGTATGATCAAGGTTATGATGGCATATCACTTTAGAAATTATCTTTGTTATCGTTTTACCTGCTCGGGACGAGGAGAACTAAGCTTGGGGATGCTTGATACGTCTCCGACGTATCGATAATTTCTTATGTTCTATGCCATATTATTGATGATACCTACATGTTTTATGCACACTTTATGTCATATTCGTGCATTTTACGGAACTAACCTATTAACAAGATGCCGAAGTGCCGGTTCTGCTTTTCTGCTGTTTTTGGTTTCAGAAATCCTAGTAACGAAATATTCTCGGAATTGGACGAAACGAAGACCCGGGTTCCTATTTTCACCGGAAGCATCCAGAACACCCGGGAAGGACCGGAGGGGGGCACGAGGCCCCCGGACCATAGGCCGGCGCGGCCCGGGCCCGGCCGCGCCGCCATATGGTGTGGCCACCCCTTCGACTCTCCTGCGCCGCCTCTTCGCCTACTTAAAGCCTCCGTCGCGAAACCCCTGATGCGAAAAACCACGATACGGAAAACCTTCCAGAGCCGCCGCCATCGCGAAGCCAAGATCTGGGGGACAGGAGTCTCTGTTCCGGCACCCTGCCGGAGCGGGGAAGTGCCCCGGAAGGCTTCTCCATCGACACCGCTGCCATCTCCACCGCCATCTTCATCACCGCTGCTGCTCCCATGAGGAGGGAGTAGTTCTCCATCGAGGCTCGGGGCTGTACCGGTAGCTATGTGGTTCATCTCTCTCCTATGTGCTTCAATACAATAATCTCATGAGCTGCCTTACATGATTGAGATTCATATGATGATGCTTGTAATCTAGATGTCATTATGCTAGTCAAGTGAGTTTTACTTATGTGATCTCCAGGAGACTCCTTGTCCCACGTGTGTAAAGGTGACGAGTGTGTGCACCGTGTGGGTCTCTTAGGCTATATTTCACGGAATACTTATTCACTTGTTGAATGGCATAGTGAGGTGCTTATTTATATCTCTTTATGATTGCAATGTGTTTGTATCACAATTTATCTATGTGCTACTCTAGCAATGTTATTAAAGTAGTTTTATTCCTCACGCACGTGTGCAAAGGTGACGAGTGTGTGCACCGTGTTAGTACTTGGTTTATGCTATGATCATGATCTCTTGTAGATTGCGAAGTTAACTATTGCTATGATAATATTGATGTGATCTATTCCTCCTACATATGCATGAAGGTGACGGTGTGCATGCTATGCTAGTACTTGGTTTAGTCTTTTGATCTATCTTACACTAAAGGTTACTAAAATATGAGCATTATTGTGGAGCTTGTTAACTCCGGCATTGAGGGTTCGTGTAATCCTACGCAATGTGTTCATCATCCAACAAGAGTGTAGAGTATGCATTTATCTATTCTGTTATGTGATCAATGTTGAGAGTGTCCACTAGTGAAAGTCTAATCCCTAGGCCTTGTTCCTAAATATCGCTATCGCTGCTTATTTCTTGTTTTCTTGCATTACTCTCTGCTGCGTTACTACTACTTGTTTACTCGTCCTGGGCAAAGCACTTTTACGAGTGCCGTTGCTACTACTTATTCATACCACCTGTATTTCACTATCTCTTCGCCGAACTAGTGCACCTATTAGGTGTGTTGGGGACACAAGAGACTTCTTGCTTTGTGGTTGCAGGGTTGCATGAGAGGGATATCTTTGACCTCTTCCTCCCTGATATCGATAAACCTTGGGTGATCCACTTAAGGGAACTTGCTGCTGTTCTACAAACCTCTGCTCTTGGAGGCCCAACACTGTCTACAAGAATAGAAGCACCCGTAGACATCACCCTGCCACGCCTAGGCATGGGGTGGGGCCCTCGGGCACCCCACCGACCTATCTCCTCCGCTTATATAAAGCCTTCGACGTAAAAACCCTAAATCAAGGATCCTCCATCCACGAAAAGCTCTGTCGCCATCGTCCAAACGAGTTTCGGGGGTCAGAAGTTCCTGTTCCAGCACCCTGCCGGGATGGGGATTGACCCCCGGAGGCATCTCCATCGACTCCACCGCCTCTACTTCGAATCCATGATGGTTCGTGAGTAGTTCCCCCTGGACTACGAGTTCTCGGCTGTACCTAGTTGGTACTCTCTCTCCCATGTACTTCAATACAATGATCTCATGAGCTCCTTTATATTATTGGGATCCATATGATGTAATTGGTTTTGTGTTTGTTGGGATCCGATAAATTGTGAAATTGTGATCATATTGTCCATCATATTATCATACTACTGTTATTTAAGATCTTGCATGCTCTCCGGTACTTGTGATTACCCTGATCAATTAATCTCCAAGAGGGAGTATTTATGCTCGATAGTGGGTTCATGCCTCTGGTTTTATGGAAGAGTGACAATAACTTCTACGATTGTAGATGTTCTGTTGCTACTAGAGAGAAAATAACAATGTTTTATCCAAGGATAATTCTATTGTTTACTTTACACACATTTCTTAATGCGATTATCTGTTGCTTGCAACTTAATACTGGAAGGAGTTCGGATGATAACCTGAAGGTGGATTATTAGTAATAGACGCAGTTGGATTATGGTCTATTTATCATGTTGTAATGCCCAATTAAATACTACAATAACCTTTATATTTTCATAGCATGCATTGTCATGCCCTCACAATTATCAATTGCCCAACTGTAATTTGTTCACCCAACACATGTTATTTGGAGAGTTACCACTAGTGTAGATAGCTGGGAACCCCGGTCCTTCTGTCATCATCATTTCTCTAAAGTCAACTCCGCATTGGAATACTTTCTGGTGCCATCTCCTCTGTGCTACTGTTGTTGTGTTACTATTGTTATTGCTCTCATATTACTGCTGCTTTCACATCACCTCTGTTACTAGTGCTTTTTCAGGTGTAGCTGAATTGACAACTCCGATGTTAAGGCTTATAAGTATTCTTTACTTCCCCTTGTGTCGAATCAATAAATTTGGGTTTTACTTCCCTCGAAGACTGTTGCGATCGCCTATACTTATGGGTTATCAAGACTATTTTCCGGCGCCGTTGCCGGGGAGGCATATCTCTACTCATAAGTTCACCTGGGGAGTACAATTTACATGTCTCTTTGTTTTATTTTATTTTATTATGTCTTTTCTAGTTTATTTTTGCTTTGTTTATTTCTGTTTAGTTGATTTTTGTTTAGATTACTTTTGTCTAGTTTAATTTTATCTTGTTTTATTTTTCTTATATACCCGAAAATCCATAAAAATTTGAAAAACTGCAAATCTAAAAAAATGTTGCTATGGAAGAACATGCTAGACCCCCTATGGAACATTTTATAAAGTATAGATAATCGTATAAGGGTAAAGTCAAGAGAGGCGCGTTAAAAAGGTTGGATCAAATTGCTAAAATTTTGCTTAAACTCCATGATATAAATTGTTGCTCTGAACAGGATACTAAACATCTGAAATTCCAATGTGGCTTTAGTAAAGAAATTTTGATTATGAACAATCATTGGAATAACTATATTCAGCTTGGGTTTGAAGAAGTAGAACAATTTGTCTTATTTATGGGAGGTTCTGAAATATAATCCTTTATTTCTAAAAATTATCAAACATGTGTTGGTGTAAAGACCTTAAAGATCTGGTCTCTTCTATCCTTGATTATTGCATAGAAAATTTCAGCAATAATTGTTATATCATTGATTATAAAGAGAGACTCACTTATGCACAAGAATGTATCCATAATTTGCAGGAACCTGTGGAAGAAGAAATTGATGAAGAAGAAATTGCTGAACCTGAAAGCTCATTAGATGAAAAAGGGGAGGAGAGTGATGAACAAAAGGAGGAAGAATGTATTAGCTACCCATTCCTACCTTCTAATAAGAGTAACTGTTTATTTCTTACACTATTTGATTGTCCTCCATGCTTACCAAAGGTGGATGAATGTTATGTTCATGTGGATTCTCTTGAAATATCTACTATGAGTAAAACTTGTGATAATAATTATGTTCCTGTTATCTATGATAATCCATGCTATTTTGATAAATCTTATGATATCCTTTATTTGTGCCTAACTTCGAAATGCATGGTACTAAAGAGTTTTGCTTAGAAAATGTTTATGATAAAGCTCTAGATGATGGTCCTATATTGGTCGATAATATTAATTGTACTACTATTGAAAATGAGATTGGAGGGGTCTTGACTTTATCTCTAAGCCACATACCTCTTGAGAATGTTCAACCATCTTGTTATAAAATTGTTAAAAGTGGGTTGGAATGTTTTTATCCCACTATTTTTGAGCTTGGTAAAAATTATGTGGTTGTAAATCATGAAAAGCATGCTTTGTGTGGTATTTATATTGTTTAGTTTATTCATAATGCTACTGAAATTTATTATGAGAGAGGAAATTATAGTTGTAGAAGTTTTCATGGTACTAAAACACCTCTCTATATGCTGAAACTTTTGAAGTTACTCTTGTTTTATCTTCCTATGCTTGCCACTTTGTTTTTTGTGAATTTATTTGTGTACAAGATTCATATGCATAGGAGTGGGTAAGACTTAAATGTGTTTTGAATTTGCTTCTTGATGCCCCTTTTGCTTCATTTTCTATTTTCATGAGAGCATCGTTAAAACTATCAAGCCTTGCTATAAGGCATTAAAAAAAGCGCTTATGGGAGACAACTCATGTTTATTTTCTGTAATTTTTCTTTTGTTGAGTCTTGGAAGTTATTACCTCTGTAATAACCTCTCCTTATCATTTTTTTTTTGTTTTTGTGCCAAGAGTAGCCTCTAATAGGAAGAAAGTAAGATTTGGGGAAGTTGTTGTCCAGAAACAGATTTTGTGTTGTTACCATGAAAATTCCAGTACGTAATTTTGAGCTTCCAATTTTTTAGCATATTCCCCGGGTTATTATCTAACTTTCGTTAGTTTTGCATTTTTCTATTTAATCAATAGAGAATTTTCGAAAAAATATATCTTTACCTGATGTTCTGCTTTGACAGATTTCTATCACCATTTCCATTTGCTTCTTGATCCTTTTCTTATTTTTTGAGTTCTTTTGAGAGAAAGAGCTTTTGAAAGAAATTGCTACAATAGCTAAATGTTTTAATGGATGTTTGAGTTGTGTTAGAACTGAACCAAGTGAATTTGTTATTTTGATTGCAGTAATGATGCTAATGAGAATTGTGTGACGTTTTGTATGAAGGAAGTTTTCAACTGTAGGGAGAGAGGAATGATGTGATGAGATGAAGAATGAACAAAAGCTTAAACTTGGGGATGCCCCTGCACCCCAAATATTTAATAGGTACAAGTTTCAAAGCTTGGGGATGCCCAAGGCATCCCCTCTTCATCAATAAAGCAACATGTCATCTCTATATGCGCTATATTTTTATTGCTTCATATACTATGTGTTATTCTTGGAGCATCTTTATTTTTGTTTTTAGTTTAGTTTTGTTTTGTTTTCTGTAGCATATGTTGGATCCCAGCATAATTGTTTTGGAGAAAGACCCGCTCCGTTTTTATTGCATAGAACACTCTAGTTTTCACTGTTACTGTTCTTTGAGTGATCTAGTTTTCCAGTACTTCGTTTAGCTTTGGTTTTCTATTTTTATTTTTTTCTCCAGAGCTTGTTAGTTTTATTTATTCATGAATGATTAGCTCTCTGGTCCATATTGATTTTTATCTATGAGAGTTGTTTCAAATAAATTGATTGGTGTTAGAGACGAGTAAAAATTTCATGCTAATAGTGATGCAAAAGAAAGCCTGTCTAGACTGTGGCATAGACTTCGGCATGTCATGTTGGATGTCATTTTTATGATATGCTTAGTATTTATTGTTACATCATCACTTGTCTCAAATATCTGAGAGTGCTTAATGTAACATTGAAAGAATCATGTGTTGTTTGTATCATAAGAAGCATAATTTTGTGATATTCTACTTTGATGCTTTATTGGGTTGGCTTGGCACATGCTTATGCCATGTTATGACTACCAACCAGTCAACTAAAGGCTTCATGGTCATATAGTTTTTGACTTGTGATATCACTTTATGCTTTGATTAATATTGTTTTGTCGCTATGCATGATTATGGCCATTATTGCTCTCTTAGTTGGTCGCTCCCAGCCTTTTTCTAGCCTTCACCTGTACTGAGTATGAAGCTCTAGTCGTGCATCCAACCACGAAAAACCATAGTTTTCCAATTGTGTCCACCATATCTACTTTATAGAAATTGCTATTCCAAGTATATTCATCATGTTTTTATGAGAAAAATAGTTAGTAAAGCTCTCACAAACTTGATGGCACATTTACTTTTTTGCACTTCATAAACTTGAACCATTGTGACTATCTTATGTTGATTATATGCTTACAAATTGTAAGTTATTTGGGAGTTAGCACAACCATGCTTTAATAGGTCACGCTTTCAACATTGCACTTACTATTTAGTTGATATCATGATCTTTTGTTTATGGATGCCTATCGATGCGAAATAAAATGGAAACTTGTAAGTCCATGGAGTTTGTATATGTGCTAGAGAACCGCTGGGCCGCTAACCTAAGCCATGCATCATTCACGGTGGAAGTTCACAACATTCCATAGTGAGTATTCTATGAAGCATGTTCAATAAAAAGCTATACCCATAGTAAATAAAAGGATTGCTGAGATGCTCATTGTCTGTTTGTCTTGTCATTTTGGTGTGGGATTGCACTTATATGAAAGAGTTCTTCCATATCATGGGGCAATAGGTACCCTTGATGTGTTCTTTATAATACATGTATACTTACAATGACAAGAACTTATCTGGAACCTAAGTTGAGTAGAATGAGGTGTAGGTTCTCGTATTCAAGGGGCATGAGATTTTCAACTTATGATTTGTCAAGCATATGACTCATTTTTACACTCACATTAATTTTAACCATTCAAGATGCCTACGATAGCGGCAATGAGAGCTCGAAGGTAATAAGTACCATACCTTTTTGGAAGCTTTATAAAAATTGTTGATCCTTACTTCCTTCCTAGAAGGACATTTCTTTTACTTTTATGTTGAGTCTTCATCTTCTTGCTTTATGCACCGCTAAGAGAGCATAGTTGTCATTCTAAGTATAATATGCATAGTCCCAAGACTTATTTATTGATTCATGATTATGCTATTTCTTGTTCTTAAATTACTTGTATCTAGTCACCCTCTAAACTTTAAAGGTGTCCTAGCATTTATGTTTTGCTATTCCATAAAGGACAAGCTGAATACCACTTTGTTATGTTTTCTCTATGCTCATAAACAAATAGTTGCTTTCATTGCATAATTATTCATGATCTTTTGTTTTAGTTACTTCTCATGTTATATCATAGTTGCTAAGTTATATTCTTAGAATTATATCTATCATGCCTATGCTTATAGTATTATGATTCCAGCTTACAATGCTTTACAAAAGCTTGATAAAGATTGTGATAGTTGCATGTCACCTCAATTTTTTTTGTTATCAGTTACCTACTCGAGGACGAGCCGGAGTTAAGCTTGGGGATGCTTGATACGTCGCAAACGTATCTATAATTTTTTATGCTCCATGCTTATTTTACACCAATTCTACTATGTTTTACTTGCAGTTCTTTACACTTTTATACATTTTGTGGCATTAACCTATTGACAAGATGCCATAGTGTCAGTTCCCTGTTTTCTGCTGTTTTTGGTCTCAGAAAGGCTATACAGGAAATTCTCGGAATTGGACGAAACAAAGCCAAAGTGCCTATTTTACCGTAACAAAGACGGAGTCCAGAGGGGAGTCGACGAAGGGCCACAGGGTGCCTACACCACCCCTAGGCACGACCCAGGCCCTCGGGCACCCCACTGACCTATCTCCTCCGCCTATATAAAGCTTTCGATGCAAAAACCCTAAATCAAGGAGCCTCCATCCATGAAAAGTTCCATTGCTGCCGCCATCGTCCAGACGAGTTTCGGGGGTCATAAGTTCCTGTTCCGGCACCCTGCCGGGATGGGGATTGACCCTCGGAACCATCTCTATCGACTCCACCGCCTCTACTTCGACTCCATGATGGTTCGTGAGTAGTACCTAGTTGGTCCTCTCTCCCATGTACATGAATACAATGATCTCATGAGCTACTTTACATGATTGAGATCCATATATGATGTAATTGGTGTTGTGTTTGTTGGGATCCGATAAATTGTGGAATTGTGATCAGATTGTTCATCATATTAACATACTACTGTTATTTAAGATCTTGCATGCTCTCCGGTACTTGTGATTACCCTGATCAAGTAATTGCCTGTATCTCCAAGAGGGAGTATTTATGCTTGATAGTGGGTTCATGCCTCTAGGTTTCTAGAAGTGACAATAACTTCTAAGATTGTAGATGTGTTGTTGCTACTAGGGAGAAAATAACAAATGTTTTATCCAAGGATAATTCTATTGTTTACTTTACACACATTGCTTAATGTGATTATCTCTTTCTTGCAACTTAATACTGGAAGGGGTTCGGATGATAACCTGAAGGTGGATTATTAGTCATAGACGCATTTGGATTACGGTCTATGTATCATGCTGTAATTTCCAATTAAATATTATAGTAACCTTTATCTTTTCATAGCATGCATTGTCATGCCCTCACAATTATCAATTGCCCAACTGTAATTTGCTCACCCAACACATGTTATTTGGATAGTTACCACTAGTGTAGATAGCTAGGAAACCCGGTCCTTTTGTCATCATCATTGCTCTAAAGTCAACTCCGCATTGGAATACTTTCTGGTGCCATCTCCTCTGTGCTACTGCTGCTGTGTTACTATTGCCTTTGCTCTCATATTACTGCTGCTTTCACATCACCCCTGTTACAAGTGTTTTTCCAGGTGCAGCTGAATTGATAACTCTGTTGTTAAGGCTTATAAGTATTCTTTACCTCCCGTTGTATTGAATCAATAAATTTGGATTTTACTTCCCTCGAAGACTATTGCGATCCCCGATACTTGCGGGTTATCAGCGGGCATGAAGGAAACGCGGTTAGTAGTGTACACACTAGTATCGTGCGACTGAACACATGACCAGTGTGGGTAACACTAGAAGCGGGCAGGGACACACACACGACTAATACACTGTTGGTAGCGTGCAGGGGCAGCACGTGACTAGTACCTTGCCTACTAGTCATGTGTCATACATGAACGCTACTATTAGGGCCTTACCACCATCGAGTTACCAGCTGCGGGTGGAAGCCTGCTACTCGTAGTTGAATTCCACAAGCGAGCAATATGCTGTTTTGTACTAGTGTTGTGGGCAAACCACGACACACAAACAAACTAGAAAACTCAGATGATCGAGCTAAACAGTACGATGCAACTTTCCGCAACTGCCCAACATTGCGAAAGGAGCAGTTAGCAAAACAAATAACTATCTGCTTGATGTCCAAGATAGCTTATTCGCAGATGGATCGATCCATGTCACCGGCCTTGATCCGTTGCACAACAGATAGGCAATCTGAAGCCACAACGAGGTCATCACTACCTTCCCCGTGAGCCACCAGCTCCGGGCAGGAGACACCGGGAGGCAAGAGATGAAGAAATCAGCATCATCACGAGCCACCACTCTCCCCCATTTTCCCTGAAGAAGCGAATAGTGCGGTGTCGATGTTGAGCTGAACCAATCCAACCGACGGTTGATACCAAGAAGGTTCATGGGAGGTCTCACGACTAAGGACAGCAGCATGTTTAGACAGATGTAAGGCCATAAATTAACAGCCATAACCATCCCATGCTGCTCACCATTCATGGCCAAAAAACACAGCAAGCCAAGCCTTCATCGAGGTAAAGCCCTTCTGGTTCCAGTGAACATCATTTTTTCGATAAAGGCATTATATTAATATCGATAGATACCAATTACACCTAGCCTATCCAACAATGCAATACCCTAATGGTAGTATGGATGCACACATCCAAAAAATAAAAATAAAACTAAGAAAAAAGTCCCGCTACAGAACTCCAGTCCTAGCAACAAGAGTACAACCACGACCAAGACAACACCTGAAATCTAGGCTCTCCACTAGCGACGCCTCCAACAAGGAAATAGTGGACAAGCGCCGTTGTCACCCGATCAAAAGATCTTTGTCCCGTCTCACCTACGCGGACACCGGGGATGAACACAGCCCCATTTCTTGTTGGTTAGTGGGCACAGAGGTGTTTCGGACTCAATGCCACCTTAGGACCATTCCCATTTGGAGCAAGATCATACACAATGCACACACGATCATTTTTTACCCAAGTTCAGGCTGCCCTTCGGCTAACAGCCCTACGTCCTGCTTTGGTGGATTATCTTGTGGATACAAAGTACAAAGGTAATGAACTCTCGGCCGGGAGGACGCTTTGATTAGCTCCTAAACCTCCCGGACTTCCTCTATCTTGTAGTCACACTATTTCTCTCTCAATCTTGGCCTTGACGTTGTCAAGATCAAGGCACTAACTCTCTCCCTCTCTCTATCTCTCATGACACAACTCTCTTCTTCGCCTCCTCATCTTCCTCTTCTTTCTCTCTTCCTCCTCTATACGATGTGCGAATCTCTGGCTTATATATCTCTAGAGATGGTCACAACGGATCGCCGGGGAATCGCCCAAGAGCGTTCCCAGGCTCAATCAGATGGAGCCACACGGGCGATGGACAGATCGGTGGTGTGCGCGTCCAATGAGCGGCCACAGGCGGAGCGCGGGCACGCTTGATGATGGTGTGACAGCTCGGGTCTGCGCGCAGGCCTCAATCGGTCTGCGCGCATGCCTCAATCGGTCTGCGCCATGATGGCGCGCAGGGGTGTAGGCGCCTCACCTCGCCCGTTCGCCACGCAAGTCCTGACGCATCCCGTCGATCCTAGCTTTGAAAGATGGCTTGGAAAAGCCTAAGCTTGGGGATGTGATCCTCAAGCATTTTTATTTGTGTTTAATAAATTTGTACTCCAGCTCTTTGACAGAGCTTTGAAACGCTCGTGTTGGTTTGTTCCAACACTTTTCTTTTTATTTGCTTTTCATTTTAGTTCTTTTTCCTTTTTTGTTTTGTTTCTTGTTTAGTTTCTTACTTTATCGCTAATCTCTCTACTTTTTCCCTCTTTATCCGAATTCACAAAAATACAAAAATATTTTTCATTTTATGCATGTTCTTGAATGAGCTGAATTTTGTAATGCATCTTTGCTTGATATTACTTATGAGTGAGATGTACCAAGAGTTTTGAAGGAACACATCATAAAGAAGAAAAATATGAAGCCACCTACAAGAGCTATGTCAGTAGACTTGTTAATTAAGATATAGTACTAGTGGGAGTGATTTGAAACAATTGGAGTAGAGCTTTTATTTGTATGTTTAGTTAATTTTGAAAGTTCTTACTCTAGTTCATTTATTTAACCGAGTCTTGCCTTGAAAATAATATTTCCAAACAAGTACAACAAAAAGAAGTCTTAATTTATGACTTGTATGATGACCAATTGTCTTAAGGGTTTAACTTTGAAGATACTTAACTCCATAGATGTTGTGATAGACTTGATAGCACTATTGATAGGAGTTGTTTGATGGAATTGAAGTCATGTGGTAGCTGAGACACATGCCAAGATGTAGTCGTACACGATGTCGATCTCGAGTAGAAATTCATGTATAACGTCGTAGTTTCGCACACATATTATGCTCAACGATGCTCCCGGCTACATTCCAGCAGAGTCGTGGAAGTATACCTTCTGGATTCGGAACCCATCAACGCTCCCTCGTACTGGTTGGAGTCAAATCCCTCAGTTCACACACATTAGTCGCGTGTACTATTTGTGATGATTTTGATGTACTGTTTTGGCACTCCATTGAAACTCTGATTAATGCGATGAACTTGATAGCTTTGGTATATTCCTGTTATATTCCTGTCTAAATTAGAATGCCTGCTCAGAAACGGTGGAGGAACAAAATTGGAAGCACACCCAGTTAGTGGTAGCGGGCATGAAGGAAACGCGGCCAGTAGTGTACACACTGGTATCATGCGACATAACACGTGACCAGTGTGGGTAACACTGGAAGAGGGCAGGGACACACGCGACTAATACATTGTTGGTAGCGTGCAGGGGAAGCACACGTCTAGTGCCTTGCCTACTAGTCGTGTGTCATACGTGAATGCGACTATTAAAGCCTTACCACCGGCGAGTTACCAGCTATGGGTGGAAGCCCGCGACTGGTAGTTGAATTCCGCAATAGACCTGTATGTTATTTTGTACTAGTGTTTCGGGGAAACCACGGCACACAAACAAACTAGAAAACTCATATGATCGAGCTAAACAGTACGCTGCAACATTCCGCAACCACCCAACATTGCGAAAGGAGCAGTTGGCAAAATAGATAGGTATCTACTTGATGTCTAAGATGGCTTATCCGCAGTTGGATCGATCTATGTCACCGGCCTTGATCCATTGCACAACAGATAGGCAATCTGAAGCCACAACGAGGTCATCCATACCTTCCTCGTGAGCGCCAGCTCCCGGTAGGAGACATCAGGAGGCAGGCGATGAAGAAACCAGCATCGTCACCAGCCACCACTCTGGCCCCCATTCTCCCTGAAGAAGCGAATATTGCGGTGTCGACGTTGAGCTGAAGCAATGCGGCCGACAGTGGAGACCAAGAAGTTTCATGGGAGGTCTCACCACTAAAGATGACAGTAGGTCTAGACAGAATAAAAGCCAAATGTCACAGCCCGAACCATCGCATGCTTATCACCATTCATGGCCAAAAAAACACAGCAAGCCAAGCCTTCATCTATGTAAAGCCCTTGTGGTTCAGGTGAACATCATAAGATTGCTTCACCACGGACCAAACTACCCGCGCAAACGGGGACAACAACATCGCATGTGCCATGTCTACGACTTATGTCAACATCATTCTGTGAAATTAATAAGACCATGCAAATTTCAGAGAAACCTACAAACAGTGTGGGAAAATATGAAAAAAATTCCAGCAGTCGTTGCCCGCGCCAGACTGCGAACCGCAAATTAAAGTAAGAAACAAATGTGTCAAATTAACTCCTTATTAACCATTGGTGCAAATTTGACACGGGTGGATAGCCGTATATTATCAAGCTTGAGTTTCATACAAATAGTCTCAATCTGCTATATGTTTAACTACACAATCATATTAATTAAAAATTAAACTATGTATGTTTAGAAATTATCATGACTAATAGTAGATGCAATGTTACAAAACACATGGAGCTTTATTGAATACACAAGTGTTTTTTAACAATATAAAAACACAAAGGAGTTGAGAAAAAAACAACACACACAGTGCAAAACTGCATACACAATATTTGAGACCCCTGTACTGTATCTCTTCCAGGATATATAAAGGAGTACTAGTAAGTGATGGAGTTATTGTTCGTGGTAACCGGCTATGCGTTTTTTGCAGTCATTATTTGTTGTTGTGAGAGGGTACGCGCAGCACCATGGCCTCAATTGTGACTCCTGGTCCGAAGGCTAGCATCGCACCCCACTCTGGCCACGGATCCTCCTCATTCTTACGGCGGCGCAACTCATCAAGCACGAATATTATGGTTGCTCCACTCATGTTGCCGTACTCCCGAAGGACATGTCTGCTGGCCGCCAGCTTCCCTGGCTCCAGCTTGAGCACCGTCTCTATGTTATCCAAGATAGCACGGCCACCTGGGTGCACAGCCCAGAAGAGGTCGTTCCAAGAGCACACAGGAGTGCTACTGAACGTGTCTTGGAGGCATTGCTGGATGTTCAGTCCTATTAGCATCGGCACCTCGATGCCCACATGGAATTCTACGCCGGATTCTGAGACCTGCATATTGAGCACATGGTCGGTGTTTGGTATCGCCGTCTGGGTGGAAGAGACCATCTCGAATAGAGCATGTTCGCCTTCACAGAAAGGCCCAGCGCCGACGATAATAGCGCCAGCACCATCGCTGAATAAAGATTGACAAACGAGGCTGCTCCTGTCAGGGGCGCGGAAACTGATAAGGGTTATCTCGGAGCAAGCCACGAGGACGCGCGCGCCATCGTTGTTCTCAGCGAGCTGCTTGGCTAGGTTTAGCGCCGCGCCGCCACCACTGCAGCCATGTAGGCTCAGTATGGTGCGACAGACCGTGGGGTGGAGGCCAAGGAGCGAGGCCAGCTGGAGGTCGGCGCTAGGTGCTTGGACGGTGGAGAAGGTGACAAAGACGAGGTGGGTGATGTCGGTGGCTGGACGGCCCCACTCATCAATGGCCTTGGTTGCAGCGGAGAGCGCGAGCTTTGGGATAGCGGGGCCAAGCATGTCGACGCGGGCGTCAAGGGATGGCAGCTCTCTGTCTAGGAACTCTGGGTGGGCACCAACTGATTCCTCCTTGAGGTGGAAGTGTCGTTTCTCAATGCAGGTATTTTTGCCTGCAGGGAATAGAAATATCTCACTTCAAGGCATGGCTTATATTCCTACTATAAATTAGGAAAGATTATTTTCAATGGAAAGGGAACAATTAACGTCGTGGGGAATGGAGGGAGAATGCGCTTACAAATTCTCTTTAGCTTCTCCTTAAGTTCAGGAAGGTGTTCGCTCTTGGTCGCACGGAAGAAGTTATCGGCGAACTCATCTTGGGGTACAGCTGCGCCCGACGGGTTTGCCGTGCCGATGGCGAGCATTGCCGCGGGTCCTTCAGCGCGCTGCTGCATGCTCCGCTGGCTGTCGGGCACTGCACCGTTGCTGTTTGCTTTTGTCATGGCTGATGGAATTGTATCTACCAATGGTCCAATGTATGTACTTGTACTTTGATCTTCAATGGATGAGCAGTAATGGGTACGTCTAAGGGGCTGTGCTGGCCTCGGCCTTTATAGCTCCACGCCTCAGCTAGCAACAGCTGCCCACACATAAGGTATTGCAATTAATTAAGGGAGTGGTGTTTTGGAACATGGGAGCATATGCTACCTCTATTTTGAAATGCATCTTACACATATTTTGAATTTCAAAAAAATTGAAACCAAAAATTCGCATGTAAATCTTCTCGTGCTACACGCTTAGAAAGTTGTTTCATAAAAAATCGACTTATCATGTGACGTGTGTAAAAAAGATAAAACTTAGTGCTAAAAATAATACTTTTCACAAGATAAGTTTTCTCTTTTTTCTATAGACCACAGAAAATATTGGTTTTTCGTGAAACTTGACGAATGAACATATATTATGAAAATGTACATGTAAAATTTTTTGTTAAAATTTTTCGACATTTCGAAATATGATTTTTTGGTAGAGGGTGCATACGCACCCGGGAGCCGAATTGAATTTCCGATTAATTAATCTCTATATATCTATTCAAGACATTCTTATTTGTTACTGTTTGTCTACGAGTGGACTCGCATCAAGTGGAATAAGTGTAGTTTTCAAGTTATTGACACAATTTATTTATTTGCGATTTAGCACAGAAATTACAAGTTTTAAAGAGTCAGATACAGAGTCATAGAACTATACATCAAAGGGAGATACAGTATGATCGCAAAACCCCCCGAGCTGTATCCAATAGTCTTGTGGGGCATAAACAACATCGTGTGGAGAACTCACTTGACTATCTACTAGAGCAGCTGTTTCTTGATGTTGTTAATTGATTTTGTTTTTAATGTATAACTGTATGTTGCATATTTTTTTATAGTGCACCAGGAAGGTTGAGAGTAAATGGGAAAATAGGATTAATTAGATGCTCAAGTTCTACAAGCTTTTTGCACATAGTTAAATAACTCATCGTGTGCATCAAACCATGTCATCAGTGATTTACAGGCAATTTTCAATAGCCGTTTCAAAAAACAAATGTGAGTTTTTTGAATTCATATGTGCAAAGGTTTATAATTACAAATCTAATTCCAAATAAATTCATTAAGAAATCATGACAAACACGACTATCAATAAAATATATTAATTGCTACTTAGCTCTGAACTGTGCCATTTTTCTCATCCCTGCTGAGTTGTTTCTGATGGTGTGTTTTTATTTATATTCAATTTTTGTGGTTTATGCTAATATGACCTCACTATTTGGTGGACTTCTTCCACACTGGAATATATGATAACTTAGCCCAGGTGGACAATATATTTTCCTGTGGCAACATAATAATTCAACTATATGTAACCATGTGAGGAAATAAATATGCGTACAACGGATTATTGTGTTAACTACTTGTATCATTCTTGTGGACTGTCAAATTATCATATGTCCTACACGACATGTAACCATGTGTTGAAATAAGTAAGCTGAGAATGGGTTTTAGTGTTGACTGTTTCTGTAATTGCTGCACATGCCGCTTAATTTGTTCAGTCCCAACTAGAAACGATATTTTCTTATGGATTGCCATCAATGAGGGGGTATGATATAACTATTACTACACTATTTAATTGGTTGATTGATCTCTCACTGATCCGGCTCATCATCAGTCTGATCCAGTTTAGCTTCCAAGTTATTGAACTGAAACATTTATTAACAAGAGAAATGCCAAATGTAGTGTGTCGATGAAAATAAAGGCCTTCGGACACCTTTAGTCGCGGTTTGCCAGGCCAACCGCGACTAAAGCCCCTCCCCTATATATACCAATCCAGCAGCCAGCACTTAGCCATTTGGAGCCATTCTCATCACAAACTTCACAAGGGGGTGTTAGGTTTGCTTTTGGTTCCTCTTATGCACACAAGGTGTTTGATGAAATGCCCCAAGAGAGCATGAAACAAACATGATATGAAGTGTCGGAGCCACACTTGAGCTTCCTCATTTATTTTTTCCTCCTCGATCGCGGTTAGCAACTTGAACCTTTCATGTGTCATTGATAAAATATGCATGTGTGTAGTTCATTGTTTAATTTCTATTGTTTGTAGCTAGTTAGTTTAACAAATGCATGATGGTTAATTATATATTTTATATTATAATAATGCAGATGAATCGGCGATGGATGTACGGTAACCGACTCTCCGGCGAGTTCACTACGGGTTTGAAAGATTTCCTCGGAGTGGCTAATGCGAACAAGCAGGGGTTTTGTTATCTGTCCATGTGTTGCCTGTAAGAATCAGAAGGGTTACTCTTCCTCAAGAGATGTTCACATGCACCTGCTTCGGCAGGGTTTCATGCCAAGCTATAATTGTTGGACCAAGCATGGAGAAAGAGGGGTTATAATGGAAGAAGATGAAGAAGGGGATGATTTCATCGATGACAACTATCTTGATCATTTCGGTGATACTTTCATGGAGGATGCTGAAGGTGGGGAAGGTGAAGGGGAAGGTGAAGAAGAGGCACGTGATGAGCCCGTTGATGATCTTGGTCAGACCATTGCTGATGCACGGAGAAGCTGCGAAACTGAAAAGGAGAGGGAGAATTTGGATCGCATGTTAGAGGATCACAAAAAGTCGCTGTAACCCGGATGCGATAATGGTCTGAAAAAGCTGGGCTGCACACTGGATTTGCTGAAATGGAAGGCACAGGAAGGTCTATCTGACTCGGGATTTGAAAATTTGCTGATTATGATGAAGAATATGTTTCCAAAGAATAACGAGTTGCCCGCCAGTACGTACGAAGCAAAGAGGGTTGTCTGCCCTCTAGGTTTAGAGGTTCTGAAGATACATGCATGCATCAACGATCGCATCCTCTACCGCGGTGAATACGAGAATTTCAATGAATGCCCGGTATGCACTGCATTGCGTTATAAGATTAGAGGGGATGACCCTGGTGACGATGTTGAGGGCCAGAAACCCAGGAAGAGGGTTCCCGCCAAGGTGATGTGGTATGCTCCTATAATACCACGGTTGAAACGTTTGTTCAGGAACAAAGAGCATGCCAAGTTGTTGCGATGGCACAAAGAGGACGGTAAGTCGGGCGGGGAGTTGAGACACCCCGCAGATGGAACGCAATGGAGAAAGATCGAAAGAGAGTTCAAAGATTTTGCAGCTGACGCAAGGAACATAAGATTTGGTCTAAGTACGGATGGCATGAATCCTTTTGGCGAGCAGAGCTCCAGCCATAGCACCTGGCCCGTGACTCTATGCATCTACAACCTTCCTCCTTGGTTGTGCATGAAGCGGAAGTTCATTATGATGCCGGTGCTCATCCAAGGTCCGAAGCAACCCGGCAACGACATCGATGTGTACCTAAGGCCATTAGTTGATGAACTTTTACGGTTGTGGGGCAGACACTGGTGTACGTGTGTGGGATGAGCACAAAGAAGAGGAATTTGACCTACGAGCATTGCTTTTCGTAACCATCAACGATTGGCCTGCTCTTAGTAACCTTTCCGGACTGTCAAATAAGGGATACAATGCATGCACGCACTGCTTACATGAGACTGAAAGTGAATATTTGCCAAATTGTAAGAAGAACGTGTACCTTGGGAATCGTCGATTTCTTCCGAAAATTCATCCGATGAAGAAAGAAAGGCAAGCATTACAACGGCAAGGCAGATCACCGGCCGAAGCCTGCGGAACGTCATCGGTGCTGAGGTATTTGATATGGTCAAGGATTTGAAAGTCATCTTTGGAAAGGGTCCTGGCGGACAATCAGTTCCGCAGGGAGCTGACGGGCGCGCACCCATGTGGAAGAAGAAATCTATATTCTGGGAGCTAGAATATTGGAAAGTCCTAGATGTCCGCTCTGCAATCGACGTGATGCATGTTACGAAGAATATTTGTGTGGGCATGTATGGGAAGACAAATGATACAAACGAAGCACGGCAGGACCAACAACGTTTGAAAGACGCTAATGACCGGCATCCGGAATGGTTTCAAGGTCGTGCCAGCTACGCTCTGACCAAAGAAGAGAAGGTCATCTTTTTTGAATGCCTGAGCAGTACGAAGGTCCCGGCTGGAGTCTCGTCGAATATAAAGGGAATAATAAACATGGCGGACAAAAAGTTCCAAAACCTGAAGTCTCACGACTGCCACGTGATTATGACGCAATTGCTTCCGATTGCTTTGAGGGAGCTCCTACCGGAAAATGTTCGAGTAGCCATTGTGAAGCTATGTGCATTCCTCAATGCAATCTCTCAGAAGGTAATCAATCCAGAAGATCTACCACGGCTACAGAACGATGTGGTCCAATGTCTTGTCAGTTTCGAGTTGGTGTTCCCACCATCCTTCTTCAATATTATGACGCACCTCCTGGTTCACCTAGTCGAAGAGATTTCCATCCTTGGTCCGGTATTTCTACACAATATGTTCCCCTTTGAGAGGTTCATGGGAGTATTAAAGAAATATGTTCGTAACCGTGCTAGGCCAGAAGGAAGCATTGCCAAGGGCTATGGAATTGAGGAGGTAATTGAGTTCGGGTTGACTTTGTTCCCGACCTTAAGCCGATTGGTCTTCCTCGATCGCGGCACGAGGGGAGACTAAGTAGAAAAGGCACGATCGGCAGGAAATCAACGATATGTATGGACGGCCATTCTATGACTGAAGCACACCACACGGTTCCGACCAATTCCAGCTTGGTGGCTCCGTACTTTGAGAAACACAAGAATATTTTACGCGAGGACAACCCGGGGAAGCCTGAATCCTGGATTACGAAGGCCCACATGGATACTTTCGGCAGTTGGTTGAGAAATTATTTAATGAATGACGATCATGTTGTAGATCAGTTGTACATGTTGGCCAAGACACCATCTTCGACTATAACGACTTTCCAAGGGTACGAGATAAATGGGAATACATTTTACACGATCGCCCAAGATAAAAAGAGCACCAACCAAAACAGTGGTGTCCGCTTTGATGCAGCAACCGAGAATGGGCAAAAGGTCACATATTATGGTTACATAGAGGAGATATGGGAACTTGACTATGGACCCTCCTTTAAGGTCACTTTGTTCCAGTGCAAATGGTTCAAACTAACAGGAGGTGGGGTAAAGGTGGACCAGCAATACGGAATGACAATGGTGGATTTCAACAATCTTGGTTACCTTGACGAACCATTCGTCCTAGCGAAAGATGTCGCTCAGGTTTTCTATGTGAAGGACATGAGTAGCAAACCGAGGAAACGGAAAGATAAGAAAACGATCAGTACATCATGCGATGATCCAAAGCTCCACATTGTTCTTTCAGGGAAAAGAAACATCGTGGGAGTGGAGGGCAAGACAGACATGTCAGAAGATTATAATATGTTTGGTGAAATTCCGACCTTCAAAGTGAACACCGACCCAAGCATTAAGTTAAATGATGAGGATGCTCCATGGATACGGCTCAATCGTAAGCAAGTAGGGACACAAGGGAAGAAATGATGTGTAATAATTTATTGTACCAAACTTTGTTGAATGGATCATGTGAATTATATTATCTGTGATGTGTTTGGTGTCCATTTTCGAATGGTTCGATTGATTCGAGATACCACTGATGATACATGAAATTTGGAGTGACTAAGTCATACTCCTGCCTAGGCGTATAATGGGAAAAGGACTAGACACTACTAGGAAAAGCCTTATAGCAGCACACCTTACCGCCGGCGAGTATGGATAGAAGATGCCGGCGGTAATGCCTTACGGGGGTGCCTAACTCTACCGCCGGCGAGTTTGAATGGATGTCGCCGGGGGTGCGAGGGTTACCGCCGGCGAGTAGGGTGCGTAGGTGCCGGCGAAATGATGGGCTGCGGGGTCCCCGTTGGGCCTGGACTTACCGCCGGCGGTTTGGGCCCAAAGCGCCGGGGGTAGAAGGCTCTACCGCCGGCGAACCCAAATAGGCGATGCCGGGGGTAATGAGTCGCAGGGTGGGCCACCCAGCGGCCACCCATCTTGCCCTTACCGCCGGCGGTTTAGCTCCAAAAGCGCCGGGGGTAATGCTCGCTACCGCTGGCAACTTCGTTCGTAGGCGCCGGCGGTAACCTGGGCCATGCCTTAAGACGACCAGCCACCTACCACCACCCTCACACACTCATATGTGATGGCAAATCAACCCAAGCACTTGTTAGATCATTCCCCCACCCATTTTAGCTATTTCAACCAATAAAATATGATGTATTTGAGCAAATCATGCACTACCTAGCCCCTCTAGCATGATTTGCATAATCTAGATCTAGATCTATCTCCTCCCACCACTTTTTCCACTAGATCTAGCTAGATCTCTCCATTTCTTAGATCTCTAGATCTCTCAAGCATTAAAGTCGACGTGTGGCGTCTCTCCGGTGCTTTTGGACGTCGCGTCAACTAATAGGTACATAACTAAATGAGTGGAATGTTCATGTGTTGGCGAAAATTCGCGGTTATATCACTAGTACTAGTGGTGGCAAAAGGTGGTCCATATATGTAAATGCTTTGTTTTGCATTTGTTTACGCGTGCAGGAACATTGAGTTGCCAATGTTTTGCCGGAATGTTGATTAACTTCCGTTCCGGCGAATTTTGGAACTCCAGCATGACAATATTTAGCAAAGGTCATGCCGAATTTTTTCCGTGAAAACCGAGACGGCGGTGTAATCAATTATCTTGTCTTGTAGGCGGCGATGGTCATCGCGATGAGGGAAAGCGCCGTGGATAGATACGTGGAACGCGCGACGGCCGACATGTATCGAAAAAAGCGAAAGGATATAATGTGTCCTTGTCGAAGATGCAAGCTAGGATCGTTGTTTGACCCCTTCTCAGGCATAGTGAATCAACACCTGCTCAGGTATAGTTTCATGGAGGGGCATACTCAGTGGATGAGTGATGATGGAGATGATGATATCGATGGTGATGGCGATGATGATGGTGGAGATGATGATAACGAAGGTGATGGAGAGGATGCCCCACACGACAATGGAGACGAGGTTGAAGAGGATGGCGCACACGTTGATGGTGATCAAGAAGGCCGGGAAGAGCATGCGGCCGACGAGGACATGAGTAGAAATACCCCGCTAACCGCGGCCGTGCGGGACCGTCATGTTCAAGAACTTCTTCTCAGCAACACATCGACCGACCCCAAAATCGCTGGTAGACGGAAGGCTAAGCTAGATCAACTCGAGGTAGACTCGAGAACTCCGTTGTACGATGCAGCTCGTGGGACGGAGGAGAGCCGTCTGAGATACGCTCTCGATATTATGGAGATGAAGGCAAAGCACAAATGGACGGACACAAGCGTGGACGAACTCTTCGGATACTTGAAGATCCACTTTCCTAAAGATAACACGTGTGCCGGTAGCCTACAGGAGGCCAAGAAAATCGTGTGCCCTCTCGATTTACCGCACCGAAATACCACGCATGCATCGGTGACTGCGTAATATATCGGAACGAGCATGCCAATCTCGATACATGCCCACGGTGTGGCGAATCTCGATACAAGAGAGGGACAAAAAAATCTCCTCGAAAAGTTGTGTGGTACTTCCCGCTCACGCCCGTCCGCAGCGGTACTTCGTGGACCCCAAGGAAGCAAAGCTCATGCGGCGGCACGCGGAAAGAAAGGAGGCGGTGATGCGTGATGTAGAACGGGTTGAAAACCCAGTGCTAACACACCCTTCGAGATGCAAGCCGGTGGAAAACATTAGACGATGAGTATTACGAAGAATTCGGGAAAGAACCAAGGAACATCGGGTTGGGTGCGAGCACCGACGGACTCAATCCGTTTGGGAACCAAAGCAGCAAGCACAGCACCTGGCCCGTGTTTGTATGGATGTACAACCTCCCTCCATGGCTATGCACTGAAGAAGAAGTACATACACATGAGTATGCTAATCCAAGGGCCGACGCAGCCGGGGAGCGATATCAACCTGTATCCGGAGCTATTGAAGGAGGAGCTAGTCACTACGTGGGAGGAAGGGACAGAAACTTGGGACGCCTACGGACAAGAAACTTTCCGTATGAAAGCCGCACTGTTGACGACGGTGCGGGACTATCTTGGATACGGATATATCGCGTGCCAGGTGTGCCACGGACACAAGGCATGTGTGAGGTGCATGGAAAAGACGCCATTTTTACAGCTGGGTAAGGATCCCGGGTCTTCAAAAACCGTCTACATGAGGCATCGAATGTGGCTTCCCAAGAATGACCCGTGGAGGAAGCGTGGAGACCTGTTCAATGGGAAGGATGAGGTCGAGGGACCTCCACCTAGGCGAAGCGGCGAAGAGATAGATACTCTGTTGAAAAGCTGGAAAGAGCGCCCTCCGGCGGGTAAGATAAAGATCCGGAAGCGGAAGAAAGGAGACAAGAGAAAGAAAAAGGAACCCGGGCCGCTCTTGGGGGTATGGAAAAGGAGGTCCGTGTTTTGGGACTTGCCGTCTCGGAAGATCCTCGGTACGCCTCATAGCCTTGATGTCATGCATATCACGAAGAACGTGTGCGAGAGCTTGCTTGGCACTCGTGCTCAACATGCCGGAGAGGACCAAAGACGGGTCGAAAGCAAGACACGACCTGATGGCCCTTGATATCGGAAAAGAGCTTCATTTTGCGCAGGTTGACCAGGAAACCGAGGAGGAGGAGACGGATGGTCGCAAACGCAAAAGGGTGGCCAAGCAGCGCGAAACTCCTCGCCCCTCCTGCTTCACTCTAAATCCCGATGAGCTCGAACAATTCTTCAAGTGCCCGCTAGAAGTCAAATTTCCCCTAGGCTACGCGGGGCTGATACGCGAGATGGCTGGACCCGACGAAAAAAATCTTCGGCGGGATGAAGTCTCATGACTGTCATGTCATGATGACGCAGATACTTCCGGTTGCTATCCGAGGGATAATGGAACCGCACGTTCGTGCGACGCTGACTGACCTGTGTAACGTCTTTGACGTCATCACTCGAAAGTCGATAACCGTCAAGAAACTCGGGAGGCTGCAGGAAGAGATCGTCACCATCCTATGCGAGATGGAGATGTACTTCCCGCCCGCATTCTTTGACATCATGGTCCATCTGCTGGTGCATATAGTGGACGATATCGAGGATCTTGGGCCCGCGTTCCTTCACAACATGATGGCGTTAGAAAGAATGAACGGCTTCATCAAAGGATATGTTCGTAACAGGGGCACATCCGGATGGAAGCATCGTCCAGGGCTTTCTCACCGAGGAGTGCATCTCTTTTCGCAAGAATTATTTAAACGAGGACGACCCACGTCCGGTTGGATTGCCCGCCAACAAGCACCTCGGCAGATTCGAGGGAGTAGGCCACAACGGCGGCGGAGGGAACTCGACGCTGATCAAGATGATAGGAGAACAGGACTTTAACGGGGCCCACTTAGTAGCACTACAGCACATGAACGAGGTAGAGCCTTGGGTGGATCAGCACATAAACATGATCAAGAGCAGGGCTGACAAGCCGATGACGGAAGAAGAGGTATTTAGAGCGCATAACTCCTCTTTCGCGAGCTGGTTCAAAGACCAGATTGATGCCAATCCCCCACCAATGGCAAGCGACGTAGACAAAATGATATTGGCCTTGTCTTATGGGCCCGCCCCCAACCTCATGACTTATCAGAAGTACGACATCAACGGTTACACATTCTCCACAGAGGAGAGAGACAAAAAAGCGACTACCAGAACTCGGGTGTGACGATGGAATCGTACACGGGTGAAGAGAAGAAAAGGTACTACGGAAGGATCGAGGAAATCTGGGAGCTCGACTACGTCGGGGAGAAGCTACCGATGTTTCGTGTCGGATGGGCTACGGACGTCACAAAAGAAGATGCGTATGTCACCACCATGCGACTGCCCCCAAATCCAAGACCAAGAACCCCACCGCGCAAAATGAGCCTTGGGTATTGGCTAAGCACGTCGAGCAATGCTTCTTCATAACTCGACCCGTCAAGGCCCAGCCGTGTTGTCGTAAGGAGAGGAAAAAGGGCCCTCGTCGGAATGGATGGAGTGGCCGACGAGCAAGACTTCGACGGCCTCGTCGGAGACCCAATGATGGAAGAACCCGATGAAGACGATAGAACCTACACACTAAGAAGAAGAAGGACGACGCTACCTAGGTCAAGTGTTCCTCCGTACACAAGGAGTCGCGACGATACCGGTGGGGTCACAAGGACCAAGCGGAAGGGACTTTGAAGTCATTTGTGTATTTCTAATAATTATCTCTCGAACAACCATTTGTCCGTCTCAAGTGTATCCTGAATTTATGTCTCGGTTTTTTATCGGATATCCTCGAAAGGACTTTGAAGTCATTCAAGAATTAAAATCATCAATTTATGTCTTGCAATTTATCCTTCATTGATTTATTTTATCGGATGTTGCCAAAGGACAATTTATCTAAATAACTAGAAACAATAAAAAAAACTTAAAAAAAGAAAAAAAGGGTGCCATTTTTGCACCCACAGGGATTCGAACCCCGGGTGCTTCGGCTGTGCGGAACGGATCGCAACCACTGCGATAGAGGATCGTTTTTGTATAATGAACCTGATTTACAGCATTAATGGTGTACATGTTATCCCCGGCGAATAGGTCGATTTCGCCGGTGGTAAATGCACGTGGGCCCACCTGTTAGTGGCTCAAACGTTACCGCCGGCGTTTACGGCAAAACGCCGGGGGTCACGCGTGCACGACTTAGTCGTTTGGTGGCCGCGCGTTTACCCCCAAATCGACCTGCCGCCGTCGCCGCCTCCCCCAAATCCCCTGCGCCGTCGTCGATCCGCCATCGCCACGCGCCTCCCCTAAATCCCCCACCGCACGTCGCCGTTGCCGCCTCCCCAAATCCCTGCGCCGTCGCCCTCGATCCGTCGCCATCGCCGTCGCCCTCGATCCATCGCCATCGCCGTCTCCCTCGATCCGTCGCCATCGTCCCCAGCCAAAGCCTCCGCCCTCGCGCCCCCGCCGAATTCACACCAGAACCATCCTGCCGCAGGTATGCTCCCGTCCCGTGCCGCTCCGTGATTGGGGACCTGTTTTCCTTGCCTTGCTCTGGGGATTTCATGGTCTACGGGCGCGGAATGGATCTTTTTTTTGTTGGAGGAAACTACGGGGGCGGGATCGATTAGCGCGGGCCGCAGGGGTTGGGGAGTTGCTAGGGATCTTGCTAATCCGTCCAGGAGAACGGCTAGAGGTAGATTGATTCTGTAGATTTTTTTCGCAAAACAGAAATCCGTGGGATGAATCCCTTGTGCAAACTCGATATGCCTCTGTTTTCCTTTCTACATCTTGCGTTTCCCCCGGTTGGGTAATGTCTGCCGAACAAAGGTACTAGCTTCTTCAGTTGTTCTACGAGCAAACTGATGCTCCAAGGTGATAATAGTCTATGCAGTTTCATTTTCTGTGTTTGATATTGAGCTGGTTATCATACTGTGCATAAAACTGAATACAGTCTTAACTGATAGTAAAACACATATATTCAAGTTGTAGCTCTTGCCTTCGAAATTATATGACCAATCAAAATTCAACAGGAAACTCACAGGACTAGTTCAGCTTCTGTTTCTGAAACTGAAACACTCTTCATCAGCATTTTGCATGTCTGAAACAAGAGACATTCTTTTTTTTAGCAACAACAAGAGACATTCTTAGCAGCAGTTGTGTTTCAAAGTTTCAATCTTTACTTTTGATTATCGACTGAAGTATGCATCTACTCTCTGGAAAATCATTATACTCACTGTAATGTGTGCAACAAGTCTAGTAATTGCATTATGTGCATTATGTGCAACAAGTCTAGTAATTGCAACAAGTCTAGTCATTATATCATCTGTGCAACAAGTCTAGTAATTGCATTATGTGCATTATGTGCAGCTCCCATCGCAGCAGCTCACGCCCGCCTCTCCAGCCCGCCGACCGGGTGCCAACCGCCGCAGGAACCGCCGCAGGAACAAGCTGCCCGCCTCTCCGACCTCGTCTTCACCGCTCACTCCTGCAGAAGCTCAAGGTAATTAGTTGAGTGCATATGCTGTGAAATGAGCTGTGAAATGGCCCAGATGTATTGAAAATTCTGTATCTCTGCATGCAGTTTGTTGCCCGAGATATGTCTCTGCAGGTACATTGAGTGCCAATGTTTCGCCGGAATGTTGATTAACTTCCGTTCCGGCGAATTTCTGGCACTCTGGCATGACCATTTTTAGCAAAGGTCATGCCGAATTTTCGCGGTGGATTTACAACTAGTAGTGACACTGGCAATTTAAAGCAAAGTTAACCACAAATTTTGTACATGTTGTTTTTGTTTATGGTTACGATGAACTCATTAAACTGTATGTCTGTATGTAGCACATGTATCTGATGCACATAACTGCACCAGCCTTGCCAGTAGTATATTGATCTGTGTATTGTTGAGCCTCATTGCAATGCCAGCAGTTGTTACGTTTATCATATTATTACTACAACTGCATAAATAAATAGGCAGATAAATAGATCAGTACTTCTCACTCTCAGCCTCTGAAATAATATGTTTTTTGCATGCTTAGAAAATGAGGATTAAACACACTCAGACAAGGATGTGATAGGTTCTCAACACGACCATAATACACACCTGCATTTAGTCCACAAATTACCTTGCTATGGCCATGGCCATGACACTACCCTAGATTAACCCTAATAAGCACTTCTTTCCCTCACCCTCCCCAGTATCTCTTTCCCAGCTCCAAACCCCAAACACAAATTAACTCCTCCATATATACTTGTAAATTAAGTACTAGTATGAGATATTAATCTTTCCCCCTCCCATTGCGCAAAGCTTGAAGCTTTTTCAGAAGTGAAATCTGAGCTCAGGTTTACCAATGCAGAATTCAGATTAGAGGTACAAAGTTAATCATGTAGAGTTGCTTGTGTTCAGTTAGCAGCGGTAGAAAGCAGATTCAGGGTAGAGCCTTCATTATCAAAAACAAACTTTCTGTTAGACACGTGTACCTTGATCTATCTACAAACATTAAGCATGATATATTAATCTTCACGAATGAATATGATATGCATGATATATATATTATCTGAACATTAAGCATGATATATGTTTTATCAACTAGATTGGTTCTAATAATTATCTGTCCAGTAGCAAAGGAAAAATAGAGAGGACAAACAGTCAAATTAGACAAATACTCACGTTTAGCTAGAGTGCACTTTTGTCCGAGTGAGGGCCTTCCTCTATATTGTCCGGTGAGTATTAGTACTATATGCATGAGTGAGGTACCTCTTTGTGATTTAACATGATGATGTACTTGTCCATCTCTATGGTTTTTTTGTTACCTGCTGATGCTAGTCGTATGTGTTGTAATGCAAGTGATTTTCTTAATTCTTGGACATTGATACTGTTAGGGTTGGCTTTCATACTCTCCTTGATAGTTTCTCAAGTTTGGTGGACGAACTGTTGCATGCTACCTAATGCTGTCACATCTGCCTTTGTTAGCATGTCGTCTTCTGCAGACCCCAACGAAGACGCTGACGGGTCTTCTCAGCGGAAGTTGGATGAGCACTACAGGCTCATGGTCTCGGATCAGCCTGGAGGACCTTCCAAGGGGCAGCGATGACGAGTCCTCGGAGGAGGGGGATGATGAGATGGACAACGATGGTGAGGATGAGAGGGCCGCTGCCGACGAGACCACCGACAGTGGCGTTGCCGGGGGTAGCTCGGATACTACTACCGAGGCCAAGAGGAAACGGAAGCGGCGGCGCCCAAACAGGGTCGGCACCACTCGCGAGATAATCACCGCGGTGGACGCCAAGACCGGTCTTCCTACCGAGCCCAAGCACCGGCGAAGGGGTACGGCCTCCAACCGGGAGCAATCCTTCGGGACGTCGTCGACGTCAACGAGACGAAACTCCGAACCAAGAAGAAGGAGCATCTGCAGGCCCAACTCCTTGCGCGGCTGCACGCACGGTATGAGTTCCCTGTGGAATACAGGAACGAGGATCCCAAGGATAACATCGTGAACAGACGAGCCCTCTCTAAGTTCTCCAAGAACCTCAGCGGTTATAAAACCATGCCGAGGGGGATGCTTGGTGACAATGAGACTTGGGAAGAGATCCAGCGCCACTTCCCGCGGATGACGCTGGAGCAGTATAATAAATTCTTGGAAAACGAGGAGCTCGAGTACACCAAAGAACAATCGACCTGGGGGAAGGAGCTGGCGGAAAAGAACATCGGTCACCACAATCTCGGTTGCCGTGGCTTCGAAGGCAAGCAGCCGGTATGGGACAAGGAGGACCAGGCCTACATAAATGCTGGCCTCGAGCCCCCTTTTGCCAAGTACAAAGACCCACTCTTCAGGGCATATCTCAGGTCCCGATACCATAGAGAATTGGGTGGGAAACGTGTCACGAAACCTGATGTGGTGGTGGGAGTTGAGTTGGTCGCCGACGCGAAGGTGATGGCACTTGAGAAAGCAGTGGTAAGCAATTTACCAGCTTATTAATTTGATACTGCTCACCAAGTCCATTACATTCTAAAATTGTTCATGTTACTTCTGGCAGTTGGCGGAACAAGCAGCCGCCGAATCAGCTGGCTCCTCGTCCCAGACATCGACTGGCAAAGTCCCGTGGGACACGCCTTTTATCAGGGGTCTGAACACCGTGAAGGCGCGGCCGCTTTGGACAAGCCCCACCGTGTCCCCGGCGCCGGAGGAGGTCGCAAGCTTGCCGACTATGGCTTGGACGTGCCCTCAAGCACTAGGGAGTCGCGGCAGGCGCAGAAGGACCGGGAGCACGAGGCTCTTCCGAAAAAGGTGGCCGACTTGGAAACAACCATGGAGCAACGCGTCAGTGCCGAGGTTCAGCAACGAGTCAGTGCCGAGGTTCAGCAACGCGTCAGTGCCGAGGTTGCTACCAGGGTCGATGACGCGCTGGCCAACAGGGTCAATGAAATCATCCCCGATCTTGTGCTCGTCGATGAAGAATTACTTCGACGCCGGCGGTAAGGGACCGATGCCGGTTATCAGCCTAGGCGCCGAGCAACTCGGACAACCGGCCTCCAACTAGACACGCTCAATGCACACCCAACTTGGTGACTCCACCCGCCGGCAATGTCGGCGCTAGAGAGGATTCGCCGGACCTGGGGGGGCCCAGTACTAGCCCCTCAGTCACCTGCACGCCTGGCCTCGGTCCTTCAACGCGAGCCGAGCTCGACGCCCTCACGGTAATTAATTTAGTATCTCAAGCTCTACAAATTAGTTACTTTGTCGTCGCCCCTCTCTGACATACACATGTTTTCACAGGCGAACGCGACTCCTTGCACCTTGCTACTGAATGTGGACAACAAGTTGAAGGCTGTAGCGAGCGGCAGTGTCATCCTGCCAACACAGCGGATTTTCCACTGCGTCAGGATGGATGATAGCTTGAGCCGGGTTCGCGTGAACCGGTCGTTACCGGGATGCCAAGACCTCCATCCTCCTTATCAACCCCCGGAAACGGAAACCCCGCTCACTCTCGGGGACCTCAAGAATCACATCCTTCTATGGCCGAAAGCCCTAATTCGGCTGAACACCGCCTCGGGTTCGGAGGCAAGCTATGGCATGGTCACTCCTCGGGATGCAACGGATGCCCCGAGCCAAGCCAAGGTCCCAGCTCCAACGATCGCTTTGACGGCAGGCAAAGGCAGGGCCGGTGCTCCACCGGCTTATGATCAATTTGAGCCCGATAGTCAGCCCGATAGTCCGCACGAGAGTCTGCACGACAAGGCGTTGGACATCGATCAAGCTCCCATTGATACGTTCATCGCCGAGCTCGACGCCGACGCGGTTTCTCCTTACAAGCCACCCGCCGGTCATATCCTAAAGAAGAAGTTGTTCCTTTCACAAGAAACGCCCGAGCAGGAGGACACTACCGCCTTCACCGCTCCGCCCCGAGTTGGGCTTACCCCGAGGACACTCCTTGGTGCGACCACGGAAGGTATGAAACAAAACGCCGCTCCCAGTTGCAGTAAGAAGAAGGGCAGGAAGCGGAAGAAGTCGGGAGATGTTGCGGCAAGCAAGATAGTGGTTAATGACAAGTTGCCGACCCCGTGGAGGAAGTTGCATCACTTAGGCGAGCCGATGCTGCCGAGCACACTATGTCAACAAGTTGACGCCGGATATGAGGAGCGTGCATGATGCTATTCTAACAAAGGAGAAGCTACTTCTTAAAGATAGAAATCCATCGTACCCGATTTTGATCGCCAAGGTGCCCACCGGCTTTGGCTTTGTCAACACATACCATGCGGACTTGATATTCATTCGGTACGAAGACATCTTCGAGGCTCTTCCACATGCAACAGCTAGACCGAAGCTTGGTCCGCCTCATATCGCTCAGCATGGCGCACGATATCGCCATGGAGAACACAACGCACATCGCTATCATGGACCCCTACTACATGACTCCAACTGTCGCCCGGACCGAACAAGCGTTTCTCGCCAACTATATCAAGAATTTCTTGGTGTTAAACAAGGATAAGAGTTGCTTTGTCATACCATATTTCCGCGAGTAAGTATTTGGTTACTAAAGTACCCTATATTACATTCTTTCATGAATTTCCTTAATAGCTGAGTATGATGGTTTATTTCCATTTTGCGCAGTTTCAAGTATTGCACCCTCCTCCTCTTTTACCCGTATCATTCCGATGTCACTTATCTCGACTCCGGGCTTGATAAGGAGAAAGACTTCACCGACCTTAAGTCTACACTTGATAAAGCCCTCGGCGGCTTCATAGCTGAGGTTGGCGTCAACAAACTCAGGCATGAGAAGAAAGTTAAGGGTTGCCATGTGTGCAACCACATAACCAAGTTCCCCTGCCTAAAGCAATCGGTGGATGACAATGGGATGGAGGCATGGTTTGCCATCCTACAGATGAGGGCGGTTGTAAGGTCTCGAACGATCTCTTGTTGCCATCTGCTCTGCAGGGGAAGTTCGTGAACATGGCGGACACCACCGATGAAAACGTGAGAGGCGACTTCCGTGCCATCCAGCGGACCATTTGCACAATACTCGGAGGGATGTCATCATGAATGGTGGCTTGTTCAACTATGCCTCCGCACTTTCTAATTCCGAGATAGAAGGCCGATTAGAAGATGGATGTGACGAGAGAACATTCAACACGCTCGAGGGCATCCGTCCCTTCCCGCCGAAGTAGACTTGAGTCAAAAACTTTTGTGTCCTGCAAATGTTAGTCATAAATTACATAAGTATTTTTTATGTTTGTTCTTTTGCACACCTATATGTTATATCTCTCTCTATGGATGTACTAACAACTTACATTTCTTTGTTGTGTGTTTGCATAGATGACGTACTATGTCGTCTACCACGGCAGGGTTCCTGGAGTCTACGAGGACCGGGAAGACCGTAGGAGGCAGGTCCACCGTTTCAGCGGCAACGGCTACAAGGGGTACACCACTTTGGAGGAGGCGGAAACTCGATACGCCAACTTTCGAGCGGGACGAGAGGAGGGAGATGTGGAGGACCCCTTTCATCGTGATGATGCTTGCCGCCACCGTCTCTCTAGTTTATTATGTCATTGTTGTTTAGCTAGGTCATCGACACTGGACTTATATGTATTTCTGTAACATGTGCTACTTCGAGTCGTGATGTTTGAACTATGGTCGACACTTGTGTTATTGATGCATGCATGCATGTTATGGACATTTCGGGACTTTCTAATGATGTGTATCATTGCCAATGATGTGTATCTTGCTAATGTTGTCTATTTTGCTGTCATTCTGGTAATTGCCTGTATATTCTGTGTATATGCTTGAATTCTGGTGTATATGCTGTCAAATTCGAGATTTATTTTTTTACTCCTGCTAATGTTAACGCTGGCGAAATGTATCTTGTATCCCTGGCGTTTTGCAATCGCCAGCACTACGGCCTGTTTCCCCTGGCGAAACGGTAAGACGCCGGCGGTAAGACTAACCCCGGCGAATTGACAACACTTACCCCCGGCGAATTGGTGGAACGCCGGCGGTAACGGCACTTACCCCCGGCGAGTTGGGAGGCGCCGGCGATAGCCCATTACCACCGGCGAGGTTATCGCCGGCGAACCTGAAGGCGCCGGCGGTAGGCCAATTCTGTGTGCCGGCGGTAACCTTTTTCCTAGTAGTAAAGTGCATAAGTACATATTCAATACTACGATAGTTTTCAAGGCTATTTTGTCCCATGAGCTATATATTGCAAAGGTGAATGATGGAATTTTAAAGGTAGCACTCAAGCAATTTACTTTGGAATGGCGGAGAAATACCATGTAGTAGGTAGGTATGGTGGACACAAATGGCATAGTAGTTGGCTCAAGGATTTTGGATGCATGAGAAGTATTCCCTCTCGATACAAGGTTTAGGCTAGCAAGGTTATTTGAAGCAAACTCAAGGATGAACCGGTGCAGAAAAACTCACATAAAAGAAATATTGTAAACATTATAAGACTCTACACGGTCTTCCTTGTTGTTCAAAACTCAATACTAGATATTATCTAGACCTTAGAGAGACCAAATATGCAAATCAAATTTTAGCAAGCTCTATGTATTTCTTCATTAATGGGTGCAAAGCATATGATGAAAGAGCTTAAACATGAGCACAACAATTGCCAAGTATCACATTATCCAAGACATTTTAGAATTACTACATGCAGCATTTTCCAATTCCAACCATATAACAATTTAACGAAGAAGAAACTTTGCCTTGAACATTATGAGTAAAACCTAAGGACATATTTGTCCATATGCAACAGCGGAGCGTGTCTCTCTCCCACAAAGTGAATGCTAGGATCCATTTTATTCAAACAAAAACAAAAACAAAAACAAACCGACGCTCCAAGTAAAGAACACAAGATGTGACTTGAATAAAAATATAGTTTCGGGGGAGGAACACTGATGATTTTGTCGATGAAGAAGGGGATGCCTTGGGCATCCCCAAGCTTGGACGCTTGAGTCTTCTTAGAATATGCAGGGATGAACCACGGGGCATCCCCAAGCTTAGAGCTTTCACTCCTCTTGATCATAGTATATCATACTCCTCTCTTGACCCTTGAAAACTTCCTTCACACCAAACTTCAAGCAAACTCATTAGAGGGTTAGTGCACAATTAATAATTCACATGTTCAGAGGTGGCACAATCATTCTTTACACTTCTGGACATTGCATAAAGCTACTGGACATTAATGGATCAAAGAAATTCATCCAACATAGCAAAAGAGGCAATGCGAAATAAAAAGCAGAATCTGTTAAAAACAGAACAGTCCGTAAAGACGAATTTTAAAATGGCACCAGACTTGCTCAAATGGAAAAACTCAAAACTAATGAAAGTTGCGTACATATCTGGGGATCACGCTCGTAAATTGGCAGTTTTTTTCGAATTTTCTACAGAGACCTGTGCCCAGATTCGTGACAGACAGCAATGCTGTTTCTGCGCAGCGATCCCAAATATAACATCAACTATAACATAGAAACTTTACTTGGCACAAAAACATGATAAGGAGAGGTTGCTACAGTAGTAAACAACTTCCAAGACTCAACTAAACAAAAAATTGCTGTAGTAAAAAGATGGGTTGTCTCCCATAAGCGCTTTTCTTTAACGCCTTTTAGCTAGGCGCAGAAAGTGCAAATCAAGTAACATCTAGAGTAGAAGCATCAACATCATAGCTTGTTCTAATAATAGAATCAAAAGGCAACTTCATTCTCTTTCTAGGGAAGTGTTCCATACCTTTCTTGAGAGGAAATTGATATTTAATATTACCTTCCCTCATATCAATAACAGCACCAACGGTTCGAAGAAAAGGTCTTCCCAACACAATAGGACAAGATGCATTGCATTCGATATCCAAGACAACAAAATCAACGGGGACAAGGTTATTGTTAACCGTAATGCGCACATTATCAATCCTCCCCAAAGGTTTCTTTTTAACATTATCGGCAAGATTAACATCCAAATAACAATTCTTCAATGGTGGCAAGTCAAGCATATCATAAATCTTTTTAGGCATAACGAAATACTTGCACCAAGATCACATAGAGCATTACATTCAAAGTCATTGAATTTCATTTTAATGATGGGCTCCCAACCATCTTCTAACTTTCTAGGAATAGAAGTTTCAAGTTTTAGTTTCTCTTCTCTAGCTTTTATGAGAGCATTTGTAATATGTTTTGTAAAGACTAAATTTATAGCACTAGCATTAGGACTTTTAGCAAGTTTTTGTAAGAACTTTATAACTTCAGAGATGTGACAATCATCAAAGTCTAAATCATTATGAGCTGCAGCAATGGGATCATTGTTCCCAAGGTTGGAAAAAATTTCAGCAGTTTTATCACAAGCAGTTTTAACAGTTTTAGCAATTTCAGGCAGTTTTGTACGCTTTGCACTAGGAGTAGAAACATTGCCAACACCAATTATTTTACCATTGATAGTAGGAGGTGCAGCAACATGTGAAGAATTAACATTACTTTTTGTGGTAATAGTCCAAACTTTAGCTACATTATTCTCTTTAGCTAGTTTTTCATTTTCTTCTCTATCCCACCTAGCACGCAATTCGGCCATTAATCTTATATTCTCATTAATTCTAACTTGTATGGCATTTTCTGTAGTAGTAATCTTATTATCAATATCCTCATTAGGCATAACTTTCAATTTTAATAACTTAACATCAGAGGCAAGTCTATCAACTCTAGAAGCAATTATATCAATTTTATCAAGCTTTTCCTCAACAGATTTGTTAAAAGTAGTTTGTGTACTAATAAATTCTTTAAGCATTGCTTCAAGACCAGAGGGTACACTCCTATTATTATTGTAAGAATTCCCATAAGAATTACCATAACCATTACCATTAGCAGAAGGATATGGCCTATAGTTATTACCAAAGTTGTTCCTATAAGCATTGTTGTTGAAATTATTATTTTTAATGAAATTCACATCAACATTTTCTTCTTGAGCAACCAATGAAGCTAAAGTAACATTATTTGGATCAACATTAGATCTACCATTCACAAGCATAGACATAATCACATCAATCTTATCACTCAAGGAAGAGGTTTCTTCAACAGAATTTACCTTCTTAACTTGTGGAGCTCTTTCCGTGTGCCACTCAGAGTAATTTATCATCATATCATCAAGAAGTTTTGTAGCCGCCCCCAAAGTGATGGACATAAAGGTACCTCCAGCAGCTGAATCCAATAAATTCCGCGAAGAAAAATTTAGTCCTGCATAGAAGGTTTGGATGATCATCCAAGTAGTCGATCCATGGGTTGGGCAATTCTTTACCAAAGTTTTCATTCTCTCCCATGCTTGAGCAACATGTTCGAGTATCTAATTGCTTAAAATTCATTATGCTACTTCTCAAAGATATAATTTTAGCGGGAGGATAATATCTACCAATAAAAGCATCCTTACATTTAGTCCATGAATCAATACTATTCTTAGGCAAAGATAGCAACCAATCTTTAGCTCTTCCTCTTAATGAGAAAGGAAACACTTTCAATTTAATAATATCACCATCTACATCCTTATACTTTTGCATTTCACAAAGTTCAACAAAATTATTAAGATGGGCAGCCGCATCATCAGAACTAACACCGAGAAAATTGATCTCTCATGACAAGATTTAGTAAAGCAGGTTTAATTTCAAAGAATTCTGCTGTAGTAGCAGGTGGAGCAATAGGTGTGCATAGGAAATCATTATTATTTGCGTTTGTGAAGTCACACAACTTAGTATTTTCAGGGGTATTCATTTTAGCAACGGTAAATAAAATGAACTAGATAAAGTAAATGCAAGTAACTAATTTTTTTGTGTTTTTGATATAGAGAGCAAGACAGTAAATAAAGTAAAACTAGCAACTAATTTTTTTGTGTTTTGTTTAGGTGCAGCAAACAAAGTAGTAAATAAAATAAAGCAAGACAAAAACAAAGTAAAGAGATTGAGAAGTGGAGACTCCCCTTGCAGCGTGTCTTGATCTCCCCGGCAACGGCGCAAGAAAAAGAGCTTGATGGCGTGTAACTCACATGTTCGTTGGGAACCCCAAGAGGAAGGTATGATGCGCACCGTAGCAAGTTTTCCCTCAGAAAGAAACCAAGGTTTAATCGAACCAGTAGGAGCCAAGAAGCACGTTGAAGGTTGATGGTGGCAAAATGTGATGCGGCGCAACAACAGGGATTCCGGCGCCAACGTGGAACCTGCACAACACAACCCAAGTACTTTGTCCCAACGAAACAGTGAGGTTGTCAATCTCACCGGCTTGCTGTAACAAAGGATTAAACGTATTGTGTGGAAGATGTTTGCAAGAAAACAGTAAACAAGTATTGCAGTAGATTGTATGCTATGTAAAGAATAGGACCGGGGTCCACAGTTCACTAGAGGTGTCTCTCCCATAAGATAAAAGCATGTTGGGTGAACAAATTACAGTCGGGCAATTGACAAATAGAAAAGGGCATAACAATGCATGTACATGATATGATAAATATAGTGAGATTTAATCCGGGCATTACGACAAAGTACATAGACCGCCATCCAGCTGCATCTATGCCTAAAAAGTCCACCTTCAGGTTATCATCCGAACCCCATTCAGTATTAAGTTGCAAAGTAACAGACAATTGCATTAAGTATGGTGCGTAATGTAATCAACAACTACATCCTTAGACATAGAATCAATGTTTTATCCCTAGTGGCAACGGCACATCACAACCTTAGAACTTTACGTCAGCTGTCCCAGGTGTCAATGAAGGCATGAAGCCACTATCGAGCATAAATACTCCCTCTTGGAGGTAAGAGTACAAACTTGGCCAGAGCCTCTACTAATAACGGAGAGCATGCAAGATCATAAACAACACATAAACAATAGATTGATAATCACCATAACATAGTATTCTCTATCCATCGGATCCCGACAAACACAACATATAGTATTACGGATAGATGATCTTGATCATGTTAGGCAGCTCACAAGATCCAACAATGAAGCACAACAAGGAGAAGACAACCATCTAGCTACTGCTATGGACCCATAGTCCAGGGGTGAACTACTCACTCATCACTCCGGAGGCGATCATGGCGATGAAGAGTCCTCCGGGAGATGAATCCCCTCTCCGGCGGGGTGCCGGAGGCGATCTCCTGAATCCCCGAGATGGGATTCGCGGCGGCGGCGTCTCGGTAGGTTTTCCGTATCGTGGCTCTCGGTGCGGGGGTTTCGCGACGGAGGCTATTTGTAGGCGGAAGGGTAGGTCAAGAGGCGGCACGAGGGGCCCACGCCACGGGGCCGCGCGGCCGAGGCTCGGGCCGCGCCGCCTATGGTGTGGCCACCTCGTGGCCCCACTCGACTCTCCTTCGGTCTTACGGAAGCTTCGTGGCAAAATAGGACCACAGGCGTTGATTTCGTCCAATTCGAGAATATTTCGTTACTAGGATTTACTGAAACCAAAAACAGCGAGAAAACAACAAGCGGCTCTTCGGCATCTTGTTAATAGGTTAGTTCCGGAAAATGCGTAAATACGACATATAATGTGCATAAAACATGTAGGTATCATCAATAAAGTAGCATGGAACATAAGAAATTATCGATACGTTGGAGACGTATCGGCATCCCCAAGCTTAGTTACGCTCGTCCAGAAGCGAGGTAAAACGATAACAAAGATAATTTCGGAAGTGACATGCCATCATAATCTTGATCATACTATTTGTAAACATATGTAATGAATGCAGCGATCAAAACAAAGGTAATGACATGAGTAAACAAGTGAATCATAAATCAAAGACTTTTCATGAATAGTACTTCAAGACAAGCATCAATAAGTCTTGCATAAGAGTTAACTCATAAAGCAATAAATCAAAGTAAAGGTATTGAAGCAACACAAAGGAAGATTAAGTTTCAGCGGTTGCTTTCAACTTATAACATGTATATCTCATGGATATTGTCAACATAAAGTAATATAACAAGTGCAATATGCAAGTATGTAGGAATCAATGCACAGTTCACACAAGTGTTCGCTTCTTAAGGTGGAGGGAGATAGGTAAAGCTGACTCAACAATAAAAGTAAAAGAATGGTCCTTCAAAGAGGAAAGCATCGATTGCTTGTATTTGTGCTAGAGCTTTTATTTTGAAAACATGAAACAATTTTGTCAACGGTAGTAATAAAGCATATGAGTTATGTAAATTATATCTTACAAGTTGCAAGCCTCATGCATAGTATACTAATAGTGCCCGCACCTTGTCCTACTTAGCTTGGAATACCGGATCTTTGCATGCCATGTTTCAACCAAGTGTCACAAAGGGGTACCTCCATGCCGCACTGTACAAAGGTCTAAGGAGAAAGCTCGCATTTTGGATTTCTCGCTTTTGATTATTCTCAACTTAGACATCCATACGGGACAACATGGACAACGAGATAATGGACTCCTCTTTAATGCATAAGCATGTAGCAAAATTATTATTCTCATATGAGATTGAGGATATATGTCCAAAGCTGAAACTTCCACCATGATTCATGGCTTTAGTTAGCGGCCCAATGTTCTTCTCTAACAATATGCATGCTCCAACCACTAAGGTGATAGATCCTTCAGACAAGACGGACATGCATAGCAACTCACATGATATTCAATAAAGAGTAATTGATGGCGTTCCCCAGAAGCATGGTTATCGCACAACAAGCAACTTAATAAGAGATAAAGTGCATAAGTACATATTCAATACTACGATAGTTTTTAAGGCTATTTTGTCCCATGAGCTATATATTGCAAAGGTGAATGATGGAATTTTAAAGGTAGCACTCAAGCAATTTACTTTGGAATGGCGGAGAAATACCATGTAGTAGGTAGGTATGGTGGACACAAATGGCATAGTAGTTGGCTCAAGGATTTTGGATGCATGAGAAGTATTCCCTCTCGATACAAGGTTTAGGCTAGCAAGGTTATTTGAAGCAAACTCAAGGATGAACCGGTGCAGCAAAACTCACATAAAAGACATATTGTAAACATTATAAGACTCTACACCGTCTTCCTTGTTGTTCAAAACTCAATACTAGATATTATCTAGACCTTAGAGAGACCAAATATGCAAATCAAATTTTAGCAAGCTCTATGTATTTCTTCATTAATGGGTGCAAAGCATATGATGCAAGAGCTTAAACATGAGCACAACAATTGCCAAGTATCACATTATCCAAGACATTTTAGAATTACTACATGCAGCATTTTCCAATTCCAACCATATAACAATTTAACGAAGAAGAAACTTCGCCTTGAACATTATGAGTAAAACCTAAGGACATATTTGTCCATATGCAACAGCGGAGCGTGTCTCTCTCCCACAAAGTGAATGCTAGGATCCATTTTATTCAAACAAAAACAAAAACAAAAACAAACCGACGCTCCAAGTAAAGAACACAAGATGTGACTGAATAAAAATATAGTTTCAGGGGAGGAACCTGATGATTTTGTCGATGAAGAAGGGGATGCCTTGGGCATCCCCAAGCTTGGACGCTTGAGTCTTCTTAGAATATGCAGGGATGAACCACGGGGGCATCCCCAAGCTTAGAGCTTTCACTCCTCTTGATCATAGTATATCATACTCCTCTCTTGACCCTTGAAAACTTCCTTCACACCAAACTTCAAGCAAACTCATTAGAGGGTTAGTGCACAATTAATAATTCACATGTTCAGAGGTGGCACAATCATTCTTTACACTTCTGGACATTGCATAAAGCTACTTGGACATTAATGGATCAAAGAAATTCATCCAACATAGCAAAAGAGGCAATGCGAAATAAAAAGCAGAATCTGTTAAAAACAGAACAGTCCGTAAAGACGAATTTTAAAATGGCACCAGACTTGCTCAAATGGAAAAACTCAAAACTAATGAAAGTTGCGTAAATATCTGAGGATCACGCTCGTAAATTGGCAGATTTTTTCGAATTTTCTACAGAGACCTGTGCCCAGATTCGTGACAGACAGCAATGCTGTTTCTGCGCAGCGATCCCAAATATAACATCAACTATAACATAGAAACTTTACTTGGCACAAAAACATGATAAGGAGAGGTTGCTACAGTAGTAAACAACTTCGAAGACTCAACTAAACAAAAAATTACTGTAGTAAAAAGATGGGTTGTCTCCCATAAGCGCTTTTCTTTAACGCCTTTCAGCTAGGCGCAGAAAGTGCAAATCAAGTAACATCAAGAGTAGAAGCATCAACATCATAGCTTGTTCTAATAATAGAATCAAAAGGCAACTTCATTCTCTTTCTAGGGAAGTGTTCCATACCTTTCTTGAGAGGAAATTGATATTTAATATTACCTTCCCTCATATCAATAACAACACCAACGGTTCGAAGAAAAGGTCTTCCCAACACAATAGGACAAGATGCATTGCATTCGATATCCAAGACAACAAAATCAACGGGGACAAGGTTATTGTTAACCGTAATGTGCACATTATCAATCCTCCCCAAAGGTTTCTTTTTAACATTATCGGCAAGATTAACATCCAAATAACAATTCTTCAATGGTGGCAAGTCAAGCATATCATAAATCTTTTTAGGCATAACAGAAATACTTGCACCAAGATCACATAGAGCATTACATTCAAAGTCATTGAATTTCATTTTAATGATGGGCTCCGAACCATCTTCTAACTTTCTAGGAATAGAAGTGTCAAGTTTTAGTTTCTCTTCTCTAGCTTTTATGAGAGCATTTGTAATATGTTTTGTAAAGGCTAAATTTATAGCACTAGCATTAGGACTTTTAGTAAGTTTTTGTAAGAACTTTATAACTTCAGAGATGTGACAATCATCAAAGTCTAAATCATTATGAGCTACAGCAATGGGATCATTGTTCCCAAGGTTGGAAAAAATTTCAGCAGTTTTATCACAAGCAGTTTCAACAGTTTTAGCAATTTCGAGCGAGTTTTGTACGCTTTGCACTAGGAGTAGAAACATTGCCAACACCAATTATTTTACCATTGATAGTAGGAGGTGCAGCAACATGTGAAGAATTAACATTACTAGTTGTGGTAATAGTCCAAACTTTAGCTACATTATTCTCTTTAGCTAGTTTTTCATTTTCTTCTCTATCCCACCTAGCACGCAATTCGGACATTAATCTTATATTCTCATTAATTCTAACTTGGATGGAATTTGCTGTAGTAGTAATCTTATTATCAATATCCTCATTAGGCATAACTTTCAATTTTAATAACTTAACATCAGAGGCAAGTCTATCAACTCTAGAAGCAATTATATCAATTTTATCAAGCTTTTCCTCAACAGATTTGTTAAAAGTAGTTTGTGTACTAATAAATTCTTTAAGCATGGCTTCAAGACCAGAGGGTACACTCCTATTATTATTGTAAGAATTCCCATAAGAATTACCATAACCATTACCATTAGCGAAGGATATGGCCTATAGTTATTACCGAGTTGTTCCTATAAGCATTGTTGTTGAAATTATTATTTTTAATGAAATTCACATCAACATTTTCTTCTTGAGCAACCAATGAAGCTAAAGGAACATTATTTGGATCAACATTAGATCTACCATTCACAAGCATAGATATAATCACATCAATCTTATCACTCAAGGAAGAGGTTTCTTCAACAGAATTTACCTTCTTACCTTGTGGAGCTCTTCCAGTGTGCCACTCGAGTAATTTATCATCATATCATCAAGAAGTTTTGTAGCCGCCCCCAAAGTGATGGACATAAAGGTACCTCCAGCAGCTGAATCCAATAAATTCCGCGAAGAAAAATTTAGTCTGCATAGAAGGTTTGGATGATCATCCAAGTAGTCGATCCATGGGTTGGGCAATTCTTTACCAAAGTTTTCATTCTCTCCCATGCTTGAGCAACATGTTCAGTATGTAATTGCTTAAAATTCATTATGCTACTTCTCAAAGATATAATTTTAGCGGGAGGATAATATCTACCAATAAAAGCATCCTTACATTTAGTCCATGAATCAATACTATTCTTAGGCAAAGATAGCAACCAATCTTTAGCTCTTCCTCTTAATGAGAAAGGAAACACTTTCAATTTAATAATATCACCATCTACATCCTTATACTTTTGCATTTCACAAAGTTCAACAAAATTATTAAGATGGGCAGCAGCATCATCGGAACTAACACCGAGAAAATTGATCTCTCATGACAAGATTTAGTAAAGCGAGGTTTAATTTCAAAGAATTCTCGTTGTAGTAGCAGGTGGAGCAATAGGTGTGCATAGGAAATCATTATTATTTGCGTTTGTGAAGTCACACAACTTAGTATTTTCAGGGGTATTCATTTTAGCAACGGTAAATAAAACGAACTAGATAAAGTAAATGCAAGTAACTAATTTTTTTGTGTTTTTGATATAGAGAGCAAGACAGTAAATAAAGTAAAACTAGCAACTAATTTTTTTGTGTTTTGTTTAGGTGCAGCAAACAAAGTAGTAAATAAAATAAAGCAAGACAAAAACAAAGTAAAGAGATTGAGAAGTGGAGACTCCCCTTGCGGCGTGTCTTGATCTCCCCGACAACGGCGCCGAGAAAAAGAGCTTGATGGCGTGTAACTCACACGTTCGTTGGGAACCCCAAGAGGAAGGTATGATGCGCACGGTAGCAAGTTTTCCCTCGAGAAAGAAACCAAGGTTTAATCGAACCAGGTAGGAGCCAAGAAGCACGTTGAAGGTTGATGGTGGCGAAATGTGATGCGGCGCAACAACGGGGATTCGGCGCCAACGTGGAACACTGCACAACACAACCCAAGTACTTTGTCCCAACGAAACAGTGAGGTTGTCAATCTCACCGGCTTGCTGTAACAAAGGATTAAACGTATTGTGTGAAAGATGTTTGCAAGAAAACAGTAAACAAGTATTGCAGTAGATTGTATGCTATGTAAAGAATAGGACCGGGGTCCACAGTTCACTAGAGGTGTTTCTCCCATAAGATAAAAGCATGTTGGGTGAACAAATTACAGTCGGGCAATTGACAAATAGAAAAGGGCATAACAATGCATGTACATGATATGATAAATATAGTGAGATTTAATCCGGGCATTACGACAAAGTACATAGACCGCCATCCAACTGCATCTATGCCTAAAAAGTCCACCTTCGAGTTATCATCCGAACCCCATTCAGTATTAAGTTGCAAAGCAACAGACAATTGCATTAAGTATGGTGCGTAATGTAATCGAAAACTACATCCTTAGACATAGAATCAATGTTTTATACCTAGTGGCAACAGCACATCACAACCTTAGAACTTTACATCACCTGTCCCAGGTGTCAATGAAGGCATGAACCCACTATCGAGCATAAATACTCCCTCTTGGAGTTAAGAGTACAAACTTGGCCAGAGCCTCTACTAATAACGGAGAGCATGCAAGATCATAAACAACACATAAACAATAGATTGATAATCACCATAACATAGTATTCTCTATCCATCGGATCCCGACAAACACAACATATAGTATTACGAGATAGATGATCTTGATCATGTTAGGCAGCTCACAAGATCCAACAATGAAGCACAACAAGGAGAAGACAACCATCTAGCTACTGCTATGGACCCATAGTCCGAGGGTGAACTACTCAATCATCACTCCGGAGGCGATCATGGCGATGAAGAGTCCTCCGGGGAGATGAATCCCCTCTCCGGCAGGGTGCCGGAGGCGATCTCTGAATCCCCGAGATGGGATTCGCGGCGGCGGCGTCTCAGTAAGGTTTTCCGTATCGTGGCTCTCGGTACTGGGGGTTTCGCGACGGAGGCTATTTGTAGGCGGAAGGGTAGGTCAAGATGCGGCACGAGGGGCCCACGCCACAGGGCCGTGCGGCCAGGGCCTGGGCCGCGCCGCCCTATGGTGTGGCCACCTCGTGGCCCCACTTCGACTCTCCTTCGGTCTTCTGGAAGCTTCGTGGCAAAATAGGACCCTGGGCGTTGATTTCGTCCAATTCCGAGAATATTTCGTTACTAGGATTTCTGAAACCAAAAACAGCAGAAAACGACAAGCTGGCTCTTCGGCATCTTGTTAATAGGTTAGTTCCAGAAAATGCGTAAATACGACATATAATGTGCATAAAACATGTAGGTATCATCAATAAAGTAGCATGGAACATAAGAAATTATCGATACGTTGGAGACGTATCACTGGCCTTAGTCGCAGAGGAGGCGGCTAGAGCCGAGACCGCAGCACGCATGGCCGCAAGGGCGGCGATCATCGACGCAGCAGATGCCAAAGACGAAGCGGAGGCCATTGCCAAAGGTCGGGCCATCGGTCGCTCATCGGCATCCGATGCTGTCGGTAGATGGGTCCATTCTCTTGGGAAGCATCCACTAGATGACGAGGACAAGGTTGATCTCGTCTTTGAGCCGCCGCCGACCTTCGACGAGAATATTGTCGACGACGAGGAGGAAGTATGTTTTGATTCACCTCTCTCCCTTATTCAACATAGCCCTGGATCGATTTGCGCTATGGTCTCTCCCTTGTTTTTTTTGCGCTATAGGATTTTGAATTAGCGTCAGAATCTTTTTAGGATTCATATTCAGTATTAGTTGCAACTGCTACATATTTGCTTTGCCTGTTTATTTGGCATGTATCAGGTTGCTACTGACGATGTTGACAGCAATGTCGAATCGCGTCATTGGAAGGCCAGGGCCACTGTAACATCCCAAATTTCAAATCTATGAAGACAAGAAGTCTCCAATATTCAAAATTTAGAACCAACAAAAACTTTTATTTGCATATAGTGATATACCTAGTATTCACGCATTCTTGTGTGCCATTGCCATGATGAGTGTTTGTGTGTTGATCAAATGTGCTTAAACCCTAGTACATGATCATAGAACCCCAAATAGAGAGAAATAAAATAAATGGAAAAATAAAAAACTCACTCACATACACATATGGCCATTTTTGCAAATCATTAACCAAGGCCACCATGGCTTGTGCCAATGCTTGGGAAACACAAATATATCAATAAAAAACACTTTTGCATCAAAGAAACACAAATCAAAGCAAAGGAAATTTCAAATTCCAATCACATATGATAATGGTCAAATTAGGGTTTTATATCATCATGCCCACTTTGAGCCCCTGGTTTTGGAGATTCTTAAACTAAAACCTCTCACTTCTTTCCACCTCATCCAAGACGATATCAATTTGAACAATTCTTGTGTTGACCACCATGGTTGACTCTGCTTACTTTGACCAATATAAATGTGACAAGTGGCAACCTTGAAACAAAGAGAAGATTATCCCCATTTTGAAAGTTTGCAAACCAGCACCATTTTTCAAACCACCACCACCATTCTACCACTAGTGGAGAACATACCTTTCGTCCCAAGCCCCTGGCAGCAAATGTCACCGCTCAGAGTTAAACCGGGCCCAATGAGGAGCAATGGTCCCGGTTTGTGAGACAAACCGGGCCTAAAGACCCTTCGGCAGGGCGTGGCAGGGCGCGGCAGGCCGTGTCAAGGGGTCGCCGGCCTTTTGTCCCGGTTGGTAATCCAAACCGGGTCCAAAGGCCCCCTTTTTGGACCCGGTTTGGATTACCAACCGGGACAAAATCGCCATCAGCCTATATATCCTTGACCCTGCCCAAGGTAAGCCACACTTGGCCATTTTTTCACTTCAAATCACAAGAAGGGGTGTATGTTGTTTGCTCTCTTCACATGCACAAGAGGTGTTCGATGAATTGCCTAAGAGGTTTTGCCACTTGAGTTCACACAAAACAAGCCGCACTTAACTGTTTTTTATCTTCTCGATCAAGGTTAACAACTTTATCCTTTCATCTGTCGTTGATAAAATGCATGTGTATATATATATATATATCGTTTCACTAATCGTGATTTTCTGCAATGGTTTTTGATAATCTTAGTTATATCATGCAGATGAATCGGCAATGGATGTATGTTAACTGACGCTTTGACGAGTTCACTTCGGGCCTGGAGAATTTCATCGCCGTGGCTGAGGAAAACAAACATGGTGGCTTTATGTATTGTCCATGTGTTGACTGTAAGAATATCGTAAATTACGCTCACTCGAGTACCATTCACGGCCACCTGCTGCGGATAGGTTTCATGCCCAGCTACTATTGTTGGACCAAGCACGGAGAAAGAGGGGTTATGATGGAAGGCAATGAAGAAGAGGAAGAGGATGATGACAGCTATCCCATGTTCCCTGAATACAGTGATGCTGCAGACAATGAAGACAATGAAGCAGAAGATCAAGAGGCACCGGATGAGCCTCGTTGATGATGATCTTGGTCGGGCCATTGCTGATGCAAGGATAGAATGTGAAACTGAAAAGGAAAGGTTGGCCTTCGACCAGATGATAGAGGATCACAACAAATTGTTATACCCAACTTGCGAAGATGGCCATAAAAAGTTAAGTACCACACTGGAATTGTTGCAATGGAAGGCGGAGAACGGTGTCACTGACTCAGGATTTGGAAAGTTGCTGGCAATAATGAAGAGGAAGCTTCCAAGGGGTAACGAATTGCCCGCCAGTACGTACGAAGCAAAGAAGGTTGTCTGCCCTCTAGGATTAGATGTGCAAAAGATACATGCATGCATTAATGACTGCATCCTCTACCGCGGTGAGTACGAGAATTTGGATGCATGCCCGGTGTGCACTGCATTGCGGTATAAGATCAGACGAGATGACCCGGGTGATGTTGAGGGAGAGCGTCCCAGGAAGAGGGTTCCTGCCAAGGTTATGTGGTATGCTCCAATAATACCACGGCTGAAACGCTTATTCAGAAATAAAGAGCACACTAGGTTGTTGTTCAGAAATAATCAGCCTCAGCCACAATGAAGCCACCAGCTCTGGGATAAAAAGGGTATATAAACTAAATTTAAACTAAATCAATCGACAACGACTTTATTGAAAATACAATCAAAATAGATAAACAACTAGTCTAGTCGATCTACTCGTCGTCGGAGGTTGTCTCGGTCCAAATATCTTCCCACCGAGGGTCGTTGTCGGCCCAAGTTGTATTCGGGTTGTCGAGCTCGAACTCGGCGACGGCCCGACGGTGGCGCCTGTGGGACCTACGATGTGCTCTGAGGTCAGCGAAGAACGCGTCGGTGTTGTCGACATTGTTGGGGAACTGCGCCCTCCACTGGCGCATCAACTCCTCGTCGTGCTCAGCGATGGCGATCCGGCGCTGGACCTGGCGGTGGCAACGACGGTCCTCGTCGTCGACGAGGCACGGCGTTGGCACGAGGAACTCCACCTCCTCTAGGGATTCGACGTCTGGGAAGTTCATGTCGCGCCGTGGCCGCCGAAATCGCCACGCGGCCGCGTCGTAAGCATGCGCCGCCAGCTCCGGCGTGTTGTACGTGCCGAGGGTGAGGCGCAAGCCACCGGCTCGCATCTCGGCGTAGAACCTACCGTTCGGACGCGCTCGGACGCCACGGAAATCGGACGAGCCGCGACGGCGCGGCGGCATCCCGGAGACGAATGAGCGGGGGCGACGGCGACGTGTGGTTGCTCGCGCACGCGGCGCTTTATAGCACGAGAAGCGACGCGGCAAGTTTGGCAACATGTGGCGCGGGGAAGCGGCGGGGCATGGCAAGTGGAAGCGGCGTCTACACGTCGCACGCCGGCGGCGGCGGGGCGAGGCACATGGAAGCGACGGCGACACGTGGCACGGGGAAGGGACACGTGTGGCACGGCTTCAAATTCAAATTCATAAATTATGTCAATTTATATTCAAATTCATATGTAAATTACACTTTTATTGGATAGACCTTCTTTTTCTGAACATTTTGATATATCATAGCCCTATTTTTGATTTGAAATAAGGCGGGAACGAAAAAAGTTTAAATTTTTTGCCTTTGGGCCCGGTTTGTGCCATAAACCGGGCCTGAAGGCTTATTTTCCGCGCGCACCGAATATGGGGCGAAAAAAGGCCTTCAGGCCCGGTTGGTGGTACAAACCGGGCCCAAAGGGGGGCCTTTAGGCCCGGTTCATGCCACGAACCGGGCCTTAAGGGGGGCGCCCCTATAACTCCTCTTCCCCTTCCTCTCGCGCGGATCAATCGCGCGGAGAGAAACTGCAGCGCCGCCAGGCTGCCCAAAATCCGCGCGCCGCCCGCTGTTTCCGCCGCCGCCCACCGCGCCGCTGCCACCGCCTCCTTTCGCCGCCGCCACCTCAGGCCCCGGCCCTCTCCCTCCGCGCGCACACGCTCGGCCCCCAACCGCCTCCGGGGCCTCCAATTCTGCCGCGCGCGTCGACATCGCCGCCGACTGCCGCCGTTGCCGCCGTCCGCCGGCCGCTTATTCTCTTCCTCCGCGCGTGCAACCGCGGTGATGACCCACAAGTATAGGGGATGACAATAGTCTTCGAGGGAAGTATTACCCAATTTATTGATTCGACACAAGGGGAGACAAAGAATACTTGTAAGCCTTAACAGCGGAGTTGTCAATTCAGCTGCACCTGGAAACAGACTTGCTCGCAAGAGTTTATCAGTAGCAACAATTTTATAGCAGTAGGAATAGTGAAATAACAGCGGCAGGGAAATAAAGACAGCAGTAGTGATTATAGTAAACAGCAGGATTAAAATACTGTAGGCACAGGGATGGATGAACGGGCGTTGCATGGATGAGAGAATTCATATAACAATCATGGTAGGGCATTTGCAGATAATAATAAAGGTGTATCCAAGTACTAATCAATTCATAGGCATGTGTTCCGTATATAGTCGTACGTGCTCGCAATGAGAAACTTGCACAACATCTTTTGTCCTACCAGCCGGTGGCAGCCGGGCCTCTAGGGAAACTACTGGAAATTAAGGTACTCCTTTTAATAGAGTACCGGAGCAAAGCATTAACACTCCGTGAACACATGTGATCATCACATCACCACCTTCCCCTCCGGTTGTCCCAATTCTTGTCACTTTGGGGCCTCGGGTTCCGGACAGCAACGTGTGTATACAACTTGCAGGTAAGATCATAAAACAATGCATATCATGATGAAACAATAACATGTTCAGATCTTAGATCATGGCACTCGGGCCCTAGTGACAAGCATTAAGCATAACAAGTTGCAACAATATCATAAAAGTAACATCTACGGATACTAGGCACCATGCCCTAACAATCTTGTGACTATTACATGATCAATCTCATCCAATCCCTACCATCCCCTTCAGCCTACAGCGGGGGAATTACTCACACATGGATGGGGGAAACATGGCTGGTCGATGGAGAGGCGTCGGTGGTGATGGCGGCGGTGATCCCCTCCAATTCCCCGTCCCGGCGGAGTGTCAGAACGGAGTTTCTGGTCCCGAGGCGGAGTTTCGCGATGGCGGCGGCGTACTGGATGCCTTCTGGAAATATGGTCGAACCCCCTTGCGTTTTTAGGTCGAAAGAGATATGTAGCCCGAAGGAGAGCGTCGGGGGGCCGCCGAGGTGCCCAGACCATAGGGCGGCGCGCCCCCCTGTAGGCCGCGCCGACCTATGGTGTGGGGGCCATGGGCCCCCCTGGCTTGCCCTTTCGGCCTCTCATCTTCACGGTGAAAATAGGCCCATTGCGATTATTTCCGGGGTTTTTCCTGAAAGTCGAGTTTCTGCACAAAAACGAGACACCAGTGCAATTCTGCTGAAAACAGCGTTAGTCCGTGTTAGTTGTATCAAAAATACACAAATTAGAGGCAAAACAATAGCAAAAGTGTTCGGGAAAGAAGATACGTTTTGGACGTATCAACTCCCCCCAAGCTTAGCTTATTGCTTGTCCTCAAGCAATTCGATTAACAACTGAGTGCGATAAAAGAACTTTCACGAACACATTTGTTCATATGATGTAAATATTCTCATGATATGGCAAGTGCTTAAGCAATTCATAATAAGGTACATGCAAATAAAGTCATCTAGTAGCTGTGTCAATCATGAAAAAGATACCAACAAACTAATAACAAGCATCATGAAACACTTCTATAAGCAGGATTGCAATGTTCATAGAAAGATATGATAAAGTGGTATCTCGCTTGCCTGTATTTGTACGGCAAAACATAAATGCTCATGCACCTCTGAAGTTCATAGAAAGACTAGAAGTAAAATTGTCAAAGATACAAGCATCAAAGTTATACCACAGCTGATCATATTTTGGGACAAGCATATTATACTAAGAATGACAGTTATGCTTTCAAGAAGGTACTCAAAGAAAGGATGGTGACTCAACATAAAAGTAAAATATTGACCCTTCGCAGAGGGAAGCAGGGATTAACATGTGCTAGAGCTTTTCATTTTTTTCAAAGACAGAAGTAAAATTATTTTGAGAGGTGTTTGTTGTTGTCAACGAATGATAGTGGGTACTCTAACAACCTCGCCAACCAGACTCTCAAGAGCGGCTCCCATGAAGGACGTCATCTCTACCAGCAAGGTAGATCATCCCTCTTCTCTTTTGTTTACACATGCATTTTAGTTTCATTATGGATGACACTCCCCCAACCTTTGCTTACACAAGCCATGGCTAACCGAATCCTCGGGTGCCTTCCAACATTCACATACCATGGGGAAGTGTCTATTTGCGGGTTAAGTTGCTTACGATGAATCGAGCAAAACACGTGAAGAGAATTATTAATGAAGGTTAATTAATTGGGGCTGGGAACCCCGTTGCCAGCTCTTTTTGCAAAATTATTGGATAAGCGGATGTGCCACTAGTCCGTTGGTGAAAGTCTGTCCGGAGTAAATGACAAGGTTGAAAGATAAAACACCACATATTTCCTCATGAGCTATAAAACATTAACACAAATTGAGAAGTAGTTTGAAGGTTTAAAGGTAGCACATGAGAATTTACTTGGAATGGTTTGAAATGCCATGCATAGGTATTTATGGTGGACACTTTGGAATAACTTGGTTCTCAGGTATTTGGAAGCACGAGCAGCATTCCCGCTCAGTACAAGTGAAGGCTAGCAATAGGCGGGAAGCGACAATCAAGAGAGCAATAAGCGTCATAATCATGCTTGCGACAAAATAAAATTAACGGAGGCATAAAAGTGATACAAGAACTACGAAGCAAAGTAAATCATCGAGGCTTAATTGACTTTTGTTTAGTCATATGCATGCGTGAGCATGTGCCAAGTCGATTCAAGTGAATTATTCAGAGGAGGATACCATAATGTCATACCGATCCATGAATAAAACAATGCAAGCGAATATTCATGTCATGCTACTCATTATTAATAGATTGGAACTAATCATGAGAGATCATGAACTACTAGACTTTCATTAAATGACATATACCTCACATGAACCAACTAAGCATGCTCACATGGATGAGTATATGTACAAAAATGAAAACAAATAGAGTTCATACCAGCCTCTCACCACAGTCAAGTTGCCGGAGATCGTCATTATTGCCTTTCACTTGTGCAACTTGAATAATAATATGGAATGAAACCAAGCTCCAACCACCGGAGACCTCTGAACTCCCTAATGAACTTTACAAAACCAAAGAAGAACAACAAATATTTTTGGTGTTTTCGGGTTAGAAACAAGAACAAAAGGAAACAAGCAAACAAAGCAAAATCTTTTTGGATTTTCTCATAGCAAACCAACGATAGCAAATAAAGTAAAATAAGAGCAAAGAACCAAATAAACAAATGGTGAAGAGAAACAACAGAAATATTTTTGGTCTTTTTGTGTTTTAGGAAAGAAACAAAGCAAAAACAAGAGAATGCAAACTAACAGAAACACAGAAAAGCAGGATGACAGAAATCTGCCAAAACCTGACAGCAGTACAGAAATCATTTTTACAAAAATCTTCCGTTGCTCAGTTCAAAAAGTGTTCAACTAATGAAAGTTAGATAACAACCTGGGGAACATGCTCAAAAAATTTCAACTCAAAATGACGTTCTGGCTGTGCGCACGAATTTTTTTGGTAACAGCCCAGAATCTGTTTTTGGACAGCACTTCCCCAAATATCATCTCCCTCTCATTAGAAAACCATTTTAAGAAACTAAACAAGTATGTACAAGTATCTAGCAACCATAATATGCAAAGAATGAGTGATGTCGGTATACCTCCCCCCAAGCTTAGGCTTTTGGCCTAAGTGGAGTTCATTCCCACGGTCCCCATGAAGTGGTATCTCCGTAGTATGACGAAGAAGGACCCTGTTCTGGGTATGTGCTGGAAAAAGCAACAGGATACGTGACAGTGTAGTCGTAGGAGGGCTCGGTGTCCTCGGAGTCATGTTGCTGGTGGAAGCCTTGTATCTTCAGTTGCTCATCCACCTCCTCCTTAGAGCGCGACCATGGTGTCCTGTCAACACTGAACAAATCGGTTTGGGGCAAGAGGACTTCCCTCTCATCCCCGTCAGCAAATAACATTCTATAGACAATATTATCTATACTAGAGTCAGTTGTAACAAATTGGTGACTCTTCATAGCAGCAATATCTAACCTAGCAGGGGTTAGTTCCACAACAGTAGGGTCAAGAGGAAGATCTAGATGTGCCAAAATACGCGATGCAATTATTCCTCCAAAAATAGGCCCCTTGTTAGACAAACGGCGAGCAACAAGAGCACCAAGATGATAAGGTGTCTCTCCAGTGAGTGCAGCAATTAGGAAAGCAAGATGATAACTAGAAATATTACTAGTATTCTCCCTACCAAGAATGCTAGTAGCAAGGTAATAAGAAAAATACTTAATGGCGGGGAGTTGGATGTTTCTTATCTTGCCACGCTGAATGGTGCGGCAATCGTCATTGGTGATTTCTCGATAGAGCTCCAGCAAAGCCTTGGGGTTGTCCTCGATCTTCTTTGCTGTACCTACAGGGGCAATATCCAATGCAGTACAAAAATCCTTCAACTTCATAGTAGGATTACCATAGATCCTGAATGCAACTGTCGGGTGAAAGTGCTTGTTGTTGAACTTGAAGCTCTCCACAAAGATTTTAGTGAGCATGTAGTATTGCTTCCTCTCATCCTCCATATAGGTGGTTAAACCCGCCTTACCGACGAGAGTCAAGAAATCATCCAGCAACCCTGCATTACTCAAAAAGTTATAACATGGGAAAGATGAAGCGTTAGGGGCTCCATTGTCCTCTTCGGGTTCAAAGCTCGGTGCAATGACGTCCTCATTATAGGATCGTCTAATCCGAGTGGATGCCCTCGAGGGCCTTCCCGTGCTTGTCGTTTCTCTTTCGAACACCTCTCCAAAGTTGTAGTTGTCCATTTTCCTTTTCTGAAATTTTTCAACAATCATTATAAAATTTTATTTCAAGGTATATAATTGAGGGAAACTACTATAGGAACTTGCTAGAGTACTAAACATGCATCAAAACTAGTTTCTACCACTTAGAACAAGCATGCAAGATCACTAAACATGTTACCTACAACAGCAAAATATTCAATATATACTCAACCAAACAAAATTCTATTTGGATAATCAAAGGAGTCACATACCGGAGAGCAAATGTGCCAAATTTCAGACAGAAATCTGGGCTGAGCAAAGAGATCGAGAAATCTTGAGTTCTTGAGCAGAAACACGAGTGAGAGAAAGTGAGTACGAGTTTTTTCGGGAGAGAGAGTGAGCTGGGAGAAAGAAGTGAAGAAGTGGGGCAAGGAGGGGCCCACACCACAGGGTGGCGCGCCCCCATTGCTGGCCGCGCCGGCCTGTGGGGTGCCACCCTGGGGTGCCCCACTGGTCATCCCCAGGTGCTCCCAGGTGCCCCTTCGAAAAATAAGACTACCAGTATAATTTTTGTAAATTTTTGAGAACTTCGAAAAATGCACATTTCTGGGTGTTAAAGTGATTATTACAGCACAGGAAAAGATTTTGAAATTCTTAAACGACTAAAGCATATTGCAAAATTAAAAGTGTTACAGCAAGTAAAACAAGTGGAGGAAGAAAGAAGTGTTGTTTAGCTCTCTCATGCATTAAAATATACTTGTTAACAAGGTTGATCAAGTCTTGCTACCAAATAAATTTTATATGACATGAGAAGAAATAAACCTCAAATCAATCATGTTACCTTATATTGAATTGATATGGATCCAATCACAAGAGTTTGATATTCTTCTTTAGGCTCATATATAGGACAATCAAATGATCCCACCTTGATAGTTTTCAAATTACAAATTGTATTAACTCCATATACTTTATCAATCTTCTTTGGAAAATAGACAGTATGTTCCTTGTCATCAACATTGAAAGTAACTTTTCCTTTATTGCAATCGATAACGAGCCCTGCGAGTATTAAGAAAGGGTCTTCCAAGAATAATAGACATATTATCATCTTCAGGCATTTCCAACACAACAAAATCAGTTAATATTAAGCAATTTTGAGTAACTTGAACAGGAACATTTTGACATACACCAACAGGAATAGCAGTAGATTTATCAGCCATTTGCAAAGATATATCAGTTGGTATCAACTTATCTAAATCAAGTCTCTTGTAAAGAGAAAAAGGCATCACACTAACTCCTGCTCCCAAATCACATAGAGCAGTTCTAACATAATTATTCTTGATGGAACAAGGAATAGTCGGTATACCTGGGTCTCCCAACTTCTTTGGAACCTTACCATTGAAAGAGTAATTAGCGAGCATAGTGGAAATCTCCTCATTAGGAATTTTCCTTTTGTTAGAGACAATATCTTTCATATACTTTGAATAAGGAGGCAATTTAATAGCATCAGTCAAAGGAATTTGCAAAAATAAAGGTTTCATCCAATCACAAAATTTATTATAATGTTCCTCCTCCTTTGATTTCAGTTTCTTAGCAGGAAAAGGCATTTGCTTTTGAACCCAAGGTTCTCTTTCTTACCATGTTTCTTTGTAATAAAATCTTCTTTAGTGTACTTTTTATTTTTAGCATGCTTTTCAGGTTCTCTTTCAATTTCTTCTTTATCAGGAGTATCATTCTTATCATTATCTTCATCATGTTCATTACCACTTTCGGTTTCAGCATCGAAATAGAAATACTATTAGGATCATTAACGAGTTCGAGAGGATTCTACAACAGTTTTATGTTTCTTCTTCTTTTTCTTATAGAAGGACTACTAGTTTCTTTAGTTCGTTGAGAATCTTGTTCAATTCTTTTGGGGTGCCCTTCAGGATATAGAGGATCCTGGGTAGAAACACCGCCTCTAGTTGTTACTTCATAAGCATGTTTCTCTTCATGAGTATTTTTTAACAAGTCATTTTGTACTTTAGTAAGTTGATCAATTTAAGTTTGAATCATATTAAAATGTTTAACAAGCATCTTAACATCATTGGAGGTTCTCTCCACAATATCATGCAATTTACTAATAGCTTGAGAATTTTCCATTAAATGATTCTCTACTCTCATATTAAAATTATTTTGCTTAACAATATAATTATCACATTCATCTAAACATTGATCAGGAGGTTTTGAATACGGGATATCTCCTCTATCAAAGCGTTGAAGGGAATGTACCTCAATTGTGTATGAAGGGGGAATTATCTTACATAGGTCTTCTATAGGAGGCAAATTCTTCACATCTTCAGATTTAATACCTTTCTCCATAAGAGATTTCTTGGCTTCCCTCATATCTTCATCATTTAATTCAATCATACCCCTCTTCTTCAGTATTGGTGTCGGGGTTGGTTCAGGTGTAGACCAATCATCATGATTTTTGCTTATTTTAGCCAATAATTCTTCAGCTTCGTCCGGAGTTCTCTTCCTGAAAACACAATCAGCACAACTATCCAGGTATGCCCTAGACTCAATGGTTAGTCCACTATAAAATATATCAAGTAAATCATGCTTTTCCAAATCATGTCCAGGACGAGCTCTAATAAGAGAGCAAAATCTTGCCCAAGCTTCAGGCAATTTCTCTCCATCTTCTTGATCAAAACTATAAATTCTCCGCAGAGCAATATGTTGAGCACTAGCGGGAAAGTATTTTCGAAAGAAAACATCAAGCAAACAACTTGGACTATCAATAGAATCAGGAGGAAAATTATTATACCAAATCTTAGCATCATCCTTTAATGAGAAAGGGAAAATCTTAGTAACAAAATAAGTACGCATCTTAACATCATCAGAAAACAAGCTACTTAAAGTAGAAAGCTCATTCATGTGCTCTACAGCACTCTCTTTTTCAGTACCATAGAAAGGTGTTTTCTCAACAATAGATATATGAGATAAATCAAGAGAAAAGTCATAATCTTTATCCTTAATGTTTATAGGAGATGTGGCAAATTTAGGATCAGGAGACGAGTTTATATCTAACAACATGTTGTGCAATAAGCTTTTTAAGGTTACTTGTACTAGTAGTAGCATTGCATTTATCAATAAAATCATCATCAAGTTCCACATAATCTTCATCAAGATCATCAGTCTCAGGTGAATTAACAGGTGTAACAGTATTTTCATTAGGAGTTTGAGTATTTTCAATTTGTCTAGACCTAGCAATTGTAGCATCTAGAAAAGGACCTAATGAACCAGTATTATCAAGCACAGTAGAAGCATCATCAAAATTATCAGAGAAATTTTCAGATTCAGTAGAAATACCAACACGTGAAGCTTGTGGTGGTGAAATAAGTTGACTTATCACAGATGATGAATCAAGAGCAGCAGAGGTACTCAGAGTTGTACCTTTTCTTGTAGTGGATGGTAATATGGCGACTTTAGTATCGCGAGGTTTACCCATGATGGAGGATTTGCAGCGAACAATATCAATCCAAGTGAACTTGCAAATAAAGCTATGCTCCCCGGCAACGGCGCCAGAAAATAGTCTTGATGACCCACAAGTATAGGGGATCTGTTACCTGCCAAAACCCACCGGCGGGCAATGGTTAAGCAACACGAAGAGCCGGGAGGCTCCCAAGGCCGCTTAGTGGACCCTGGCACCTCGCGTCGTCCCGCAAATCTTCCGGCCACGTCCCGGCGGTTGCTAGGGCGTGCCACCTGACCTAGACCCGATCAGGAAGGTGTTAGATTGCTTCGATTGTTCCTGCGTGGTAGACACGTAAACATTAAATACGAGCCCTATCGGCTCTCAGGTTGCCCTGTGGATCGGCTCAAAGAGCCGATCGCCCCATGGTTCACGTTGGATTTGCAATGACATGGGGATCCTGCTTGATCAAAACAAAGCTGAAACGATCTACGACAGTTTAGGGTTTTCACCGCATAACCGGAACGTCCTACGCGTAGTCGGGCCTAGCAGATACGGAAGGTGATGCAAACTACCCCTACAAGAGGCCTAAAAACCAACATTGCGTTAATTCCCGGAACATCCCTTGTAGGAACGGTAAACAACACCTAACGCACTACCGGATCGTCCAACCCCAGCATAAGGCCTAACTATGCAGATATTAAACTAATCCTTGCGGAACAAGGAGCAACTATAACGGATCGGATCTACTAAGTAACGAACAAGCAAGACGCTGCCCTTACACCCAGATAGGTGTAAGGGCAGCTAGGTGTCGAGGGACGGCATTGCCACGCAGATATGCACGAGAAGGCATCAATGCAAGCCCCTAAACACCTAATGATAAGTAGTGCTGGTCGCCATCAACAACGCTTCAGCACGAGCAGCACAAGGTAGGTGAATAAACGTGTACTGCCTAGATCGCGAGATGCGATCTAGGCAGCATGATGCTTACCCGGAAGAAACCCTCGAAGGAAGGGGCGGCGATGCGCCTGATTTGTGTTTGTTGTGAACGTGATTGTCCTCCTTTCTCGATAACCCTAGATACATATTTATAGTCCAAGGGACTTTCTAATTGAGGCGTGCACCTAACCGTGCACGGGCTAGACTCTATCTTTTAATTCTAAACACGATGCGATCTACTATATTACAGATACACGGGCAATCTAGCCCAAACTCTTAGCACAAGGCCGCTTCAAAGATGCTCCACGTGTAATCTTCAAAGCCCATCTTCACTTACGGCCCATCTCCTGATTTGGCCAAAATCGGGTGATAACACATGCCCCCCTGGTTTTGATAATGATAATTGCAAAACCATCTGTCTTCTTCGAAGGGTCATGTCGTGGTAGAGCAGAACCGTCGCAATATATTTCATCATGACGACTTGCCCTCTTAACTTATCTGCGCGATTTAACAGTTTTGGCAACTTCTGAATAATCGGCTCTTCTTTTGTTCCTTCTCTTTTGAGCAATCGGCTTCTAATTAACTTGGCCGACGGTCAAAGTCAAACAACCCCCAAAAGAGCCGATGGTGTCGCCTCGGCCTCTACCATAAAACGAGCAAGGGCAAACCTCATTGTCCCTCCAAACGGTAACTTGCAACCTCCATCTGAGAAAGCAAACTCAGATCCCCAAAATCCGCCGCCCAAGCAGCTTTACAAACTTCAGATCTCAACCGCGCCGCCCCAACTCCGCAACGTATCAAATGGCGGAATCATCCAACGCCAACGCCATGGTCTCCGGTCTGAAGGTAATACTCCACTGCCTCTTCGCCACTAGGGTCAATCTCAGGTTTGAACAGAAGAACACCTGAATTAATGTTCTATTCCGTTATTAATTTTAGGTCTCCGACATCCTGTTGCCGCATCCTTCTCTCCCAAATTCCATGTGTCTTGGCCCCCGTTCTTCCGAGAGTCCTGCCCACTTAATCTCCTGTGAGGCCAACAGAATCCCCTTCGTGAATCAGAATTTAGATCTGACTTCCTGGGCCGACTGCCTGCGATCCTGGCCTAATCCTCCTGAAGGTTGGGTGGCATGGTACAATAGAGTGTCCAAGACCCATTATGCCACCTGGGAAACAATAGGGATAGCCGATGCATTGTCATTATCGTTATCTCCTCTTGAAAAGCATGAGAACATTCTGAAAACCATCGGCTACTTTTTGTCTGACGCACTGAACTGTTTCATGTTTGGTCATGGCCCCATGACGCCAACTCTGCTGGATGTAGCCATGATCACAGGCCTTGACATTGCATCCCCCATCCCCTCTGCCTTTAAGTTGCCAAAAGTCCCTTTCACCCTCTCTTCTAAAACAGAGTGTACAAGCTGGGGCGCCTACCTCAGGCGTTATATGAAAACCAAAGGCCCTGTAACTGAAAGAGAACACACGGCCTTCTTAAACTTCTGGTTGGAGCACTTCATATTCTGTGGTCCCTCACTCGCTCCAACCAAGAATTACCTTTCCCTAGCCTACGAACTCGCCAAAGGCACTCAACTTGGACTTGGTAAACTGTTCCTTGGAGAGGTCTATCGATCTCTTCAACTGACATCGGTCAAACTGTTCTCTCAAAAGACAGTTAAGACAGGAGGCCCCTGGTGGTTTATTCAGCTATGGGCTCAGCTGTACTTCCAGAACCAGATCCCAGACTTTCCATCTTTGGCCACCTGCACCTTCCCAGATGCCAATGGGAAGGAGATACGGTGCACTAGTTATGGCCAAGCTCTGTATAGCCTCCCAGGCAGCAGGCTGATCCCTAAGGAAGCCGCAGGGTGGTTCAAGATTTTCTTTCAAGGCTCGGGCGACCCCCTGTTCTTCCCTTATACTGAATCGGAGAACTTCGAGAATCCAGTCTCCTTCCGATTAGACAGCTTTGCCGATGACGCTAGCACCCGGCACTTGTACTCCATCATGATCCGTCCTTGCTTCCTCCCAGTTGGCATGAGTACCTCTAACCGGATCATCAAGCTCGGCTACGAGTCTTACCGGCCGGTGGTAGTAGCTCGCCAGCTCGGTCTTGGGCAAGTGCCTCCACACTTCTTTCTCCACCACCTGACATCAAGCAGAGCTGAACTGCCTGACATTCTTACCGGCCAAAGGTGCTATACCTTCTTCGACGCTTTGGCCATTCCAATTCCTCACAACCTCTGTTTCACCACCACTACCGATGGATTCGATATTTGGTGGTCCATGTGGAAGACCCATGCCTTCAGAAGAGCTCTGGGACCGTTGCTGAGGCAACTCGATGACGAATATGACATCCCTGCACATCAGGTACCATTACATTGAAATTTCTTGCAATTGCCCATGATGATTGTCTAAAAACCTGGTTTTATTTCTTGGCAGGAACACGATGGCCCAAAGCACATGCAGATCGATGGCTCTCCCTTCACATTCCTTCCGCCAGCCCCGGTAGTTCTCTTTTGTCAGAACTCGCCGGCCCTGAAGAAGGTCATAATGCAGGGCCAGCCGATTTTACCAAAATCGGCTCCCCAGAGTAAAGTATCTTCGGGGCCCGTTGCCCCCCGAGCTTCAACCCAAGCGAGGAAGGCAGTGAGGAAAGTAGCTGCCAGGAAGACCCTGAAGCGCAAAGCTCCTATCCAGGAAAACTTGCATGTAAGCTGACTCGAGCCCTGACTGCTATCTGTCCTCCCAGTCTTTTTCCGACATGCATCTACTTCCTTTTACAGACTTCCACCGAAGAAGACTCCAGCGAGGAGATACATTCTAGTCAAAGGGACTCGAACCCGAGTAATCCCGGGAGATCCACCACGCAGAGCCAGACGGACTCGCCAGCGTCAGTTTCTGGGAAAAGATCGACTCCCGAGCCTGTTGCTCCTCAAGCTCCAATCCAATCAAGGTCCCGTGTGAAGCGTCAATGTGTCAAAAGGGCTCGCAAATACTCGCAAGTTTCCACCCCTAGCCAAGAGGTTTCAAATGTAATTACTCCACCAATTCATATTTCCTGCCATCTCATTGTTACTTGGATCGGCTCACCATTCCTTTTGCAGATTAATGAGACCTCTAGTGGGGACGTTGAAGAGGTACCGATGCCACCTGCCACACTAGATCTGACCGCCTCGACAAGTGTGGCTGGCCAAGTGGCTAACCTGGTCAAACCCACAGCACAGCCGATTATCCCTACACCGGCCGCTCCTTCTTCTTTGGGAGAGGTATACTTCACTCCCTTGGCTCTACCCTTTCATGTGTTGTATACTCATGTCGCTCTTGTTCGTCTGTCAGGGATGTGATCTTTCGAGCTTACTGACGTTCGATCCTGAATCCATCGAGCCAGCTACTCCCAAAGCAAGTGAAGAGCCAAGCCCTGGCACGGTCCATGGTCCCCTTCAGCGTCTCAAGGCTTTGCTCTCCTCCTCAGTTGAGATCTTGGTTGAAAATCCTGAGGCAATCAAGAGTATCCTCGATGAAATCCAGCCTCATCTCCCCGTGACACTGCAGGTGAAGCTTTGGCCAGCTGTGACCCTGTCGGCTTTCAAGTCAAGAGTGCAATCGGCTCGCCAAAGAATTACCCTTCGTCACGCTCAGCTCCCGTTGAGAGCCGATATTGCAGAGAAATGTCAACGGCTTAACGAGAAAAAGACTGCTCTAGACGCCAAGACTGATACTTCTGCCAATAATGCTGAACTCGAGGCCCTGCGCAAGGAACTGGAGAGCCTTGAAGAGAAGGTTAGGATGACCAAGCGGCTTATCCAAGAGAAGGAAGCCTTCATTGCCCGCTCTCGAGAGGAAGCGCAAGGCCTCACAACCGATCTAAAAACTGATCTGGCTGAGATTCGTGCTCTGAGCAGCCAGCTGGTGACAGGCAAAGATGAAGACGACGAGACTGAGATTGCCGAAGTGGATCGTATCCGTGCTGACGCCCTTCGCGCTCTCGATGAATTCCTTCAGAAGAACCTCTCTGTGTAAGCCACTGAATGTTGTACCTTGTACCCTTGCTTGCGGATGACAGCTTGTGTCTCTTGAGTCATCGGCTGTGTTTTCTTCAAAATTTGCATTTTTATTATTATTATTAGCCGATCGGTCTCGTGAATCGGCTCCCCTTTGGGTACATACTCAACCCTTCTCTGTGTGTATGCCCCCCCAAGCCGAATCCTTCGAGTGATTGAAGATATCGGCTTTTCAGCTAATTCACGCTTGTCTCACAACCCACCATGCTAAATAGCACAACAGTGAAGACATGTGGTGAGAATAATTTTAGCCGATCGTTGGAATCGGCTTCCCTTGCAGTTGTCGATCCGACTATTCATCCTGTGGAGTAGCGCCATTGAGGTTCCGGACATCTATAGCGACGCGCCATCGGCCATCCTTTTTCTTCGTAAGTACAACATTGGAAATCCATTCAGTGTACCCGCACGGCCTGAGGCATCCGGCGTCCAATACCTTCTTGACATTCTTCTCGACTTCCTCAATTTCTCCCAGCTCGTCAGCTGATGTAAACCCATAACCCAGCTTTCCATCGCCTGCCAGGTCAATGTTGAACACAGGCAAAGCGTATGTTGAGGATAATACTGGCCGATCGCTGAAATCGGCCTCCTTTTCCATTGTAATGCTTAATGAGGGGTTACAACTTCTTGGTCTCTTATTATGGTGACGGGACTCGATGGAGGTATGTTCACCATGTCTTGGGTCATAAATCTCTGACGAGATCCTGAACACTGTGTTTGTACCAGCCGATGTTTCTGCATCGGCGTCAGCCGATGCCTGCGCATCGGCTTTCGTCTGTTTAGGGCGCCATACTTTCTTTGGCGGGCGCGCCTTCGCCTCCAATGTGTGCTGAATTTTCACGGCCAGATCGGGCCGCGCTTTTCTCAACGTGTACAGGTACTGTGCCTCGGCTTCTTCCAGGTTTCGCAGCCGCTGCACTCTACGCTTCTGAGAATGGCTGAGTCCATCAGGGCACCACCTTGGTCGGTGATACCTATCTTCTTCTCCATCTGACTCCTCAAAGTCTTCTTCTTGAGATGACTCAGCTCGTTTATTTTGAGGTGGGAGAGGCCATAGACGCTCGAACACTGAAACTTCATTTGTCCTCCTCCTTTGCTGTTTGCATTCTGGGCAATTCTCGATTGTTGGCAATCGGCTCATTCCGAGTCCCAAGCAATGTTTGAAGAAAGGACAGTCCCAGTGTTTATCCATGTTGTCTTGCTCCCTTGACCTCCCTCTAGCGTGACGTTCGTACCCGTCGTTGTTCCTGTCATGCTGACGATACCTCCTGTCTTCTGCATCCGACCGACGATATCTTTCATCGTCTTCGTCGTAGCGCCGACGTCGGTCGTACTGCTGCTCATATTTGTTGAGGAGATGCACGGAGAGTGGGCGCTGATACCGTATGCTTCTCACCTCCTCCTCGGTTAGGTACCGTCTATCATCATCTTGGAGCCGGTCGCGTGGAACGGCCTCCTCTTTATCTTTGCCACGAGAGTGGCTGCTCTCTGCTTTATCTTTGCCATGGCGGCTCACAAGCCCTGCCATATTGACATCAAAAGAGAACCCTGGCTCCCTTATGGAGTGGCTGAGATCCACCATGTTGTCGCCACGCAACGGACGCGTGTTTCCTTTGAACTTGATGCCGTGTGAACGGGTCTTCTCAAAGGAGCCGATGAGCTCGGCTTCACAGATGGCCTTCAGCTCATCGTATTTCTTCTTGTGCTCCGCAGGGAGATCCTCGTATGTGATCTGTTCCTCTGCCATCTCGGAGGTCGGTGTTGACGTGGATGTTGCAGAAGATTGTCCCACCGGGCGTGCCAGAATGTGTTACCTGCCAAAACCCACCGGCGGGCAATGGTTAAGCAACACGAAGAGCCGGGAGGCTCCCAAGGCCGCTTAGTGGACCCTGGCACCTCGCGTCGTCCCGCAAATCTTCCAGCCACGTCCTGGCGGTTGCTAGGGCGTGCCACCTGACCTAGACCCGATCAGGAAGGTGTTAGATTGCTTCGATTGTTCCTGCGTGGTAGACACGTAAACATTAAATACGAGCCCTATCGGCTCTCAGGTTGCCTCGTGGATCGGCTCAAAGAGCCGATCGCCCCATGGTTCACGTTGGATTTGCAATGACATGGGGATCCTGCTTGATCAAAACAAAGCTGAAACGATCTACGATAGTTTAGGGTTTTCACCGCATAACCGGAACGTCCTACGCGTAGTCGGGCCTAGCAGATACGGAAGGTGATGCAAACTACCCCTACAAGAGGCCTAAAAACCAACATTGTGTTAATTCCCGGAACATCCCTTGTAGCAACGGTAAACAACACCTAACGCACTACCGGATCGTCCAACCCCAGCATAAGGCCTAACTATGCAGATATTAAACTAATCCTTGCGGAACAAGGAGCAACTATAACGGATCGGATCTACTAAGTAACGAACAAGCAAGACGCTGCCCTTACACCCAGATAGGTGTAAGGGCAGCTAGGTGTCGAGGGACGGCATTGCCACGCAGATATGCACGAGAAGGCATCAATGCAAGCCCCTAAACACCTAATGATAAGTAGTGCTGCTCGCCATCAACAACGCTTCAGCACGAGCAGCACAAGGTAGGCGAATAAACGCGTACTGCCTAGATCGCGAGATGCTTACCCGGAAGAAACCCTCGAAGGAAGGGGTGGCGATGCGCCTGATTTGTGTTTGTTGTGAACGTGATTGTCCTCCTTTCTCGATAACCCTAGATACATATTTATAGTCCAAGGGACTTTCTAATTGAGGCGTGCACCTAACCGTGCACGGGCTAGACTCTATCTTTTAATTCGAAACACGATGCGATCTACTATATTACAGATACACGGGCAATCTAGCCCAAACTCTTAGCGCAAGGCCGCTTCAAAGATGCTCCACGTGTAATCTTCAAAGCCCATCTTCACTTACGGCCCATCTCCTGATTTGGCCAAAATCGGGTGATAACAGGATCGCAACAGTCTTCGAGGGAAGTATTACCCAATTTATTGATTCGACACAAGGGGAGACAAAGAATACTTGTAAGCCTTAACAGCGGAGTAGTCAATTCAGCTGCACCTGGAAACAGACTTGCTCGCAAGAGTTTATCAGTAGCAACAGTTTTATAGCAGTAGGAATAGTGAAATAACAGCGGCAGGAAAATAAAGACAGCAGTAGTGATTATAGTAAACAGCAGGATTAAAATATTGTAGGCACAGGGATGGATGAACGGGCGTTGCATGGATGAGAGAATTCATATAACAATCATGGTAGGGCATTTGCAGATAATAATAAAGCGGTATCCAAGTACTAATCAATCCATAGGCATGTGTTTCGTATATAGTTGTACGTGCTCGCAATGAGAAACTTGCACAACATCTTTTGTCCTACCAGCCGGTGGCAGCCGGGCCTCTAGGGAAACTACTGGAAATTAAGGTACTCCTTTTAATAGAGTACCGGAGCAAAGCATTAACACTCCGTGAACACATGTGATCATCACATCACCGCCTTCCCCTCCGGTTGTCCCAATTCTTGTCACTTTGGGGCCTCGGGTTTCGGACAGCAACGTGTGTATACAACTTGTAGGTAAGATCATAAAACAATGCATATCATGATGAAACAATAACATGTTCAGATCTGAGATCATGGCACTCGGGCCCTAGTGACAAGCATTAAGCATAACAAGTTGGAACAATATCATAAAAGTAACATCTACGGATACTAGGCACCATGCCCTAACAATCTTGTGACTATTACATGATCAATCTCATCCAATCCCTACCACCCCCTTCAGCCTACAGCGGGGGAATTACTCACACATGGATGGGGGAAACATGGCTGGTCGATGGAGAGGCGTCGGTGGTGATGGCGGCGGTGATCCCCTCCAATTCCCCGTCCCGGCGGAGTGCCAGAACGGAGTTTCTGGTCCCGAGGCGGAGTTTCGCGATGGCGGCGGCGTACTGGATGTCTTCTGGAAATATGGTCGAACCCCCTGGCGTTTTTAGGTCGAAAGAGATATGTAGCCCGAAGGAGAGCGTCGGGGGGCCGCCGAGGCGCCCAGACCATAGGGCGGCGCGCCCCCCTATAGGCCGCGCCGGCCTATGGTGTGGGGGCCATGGGCCCCCCTGGCTTGCCCTTTCGGCCTCTCATCTTCACGGTGAAAATAGGCCCATTGCGATTATTTCCAGGGTTTTTCCTGAAAGTCGAGTTTCTGCACAAAAACGAGACACCAGTGCAATTCTGCTGAAAACAGCATTAGTCCGTGTTAGTTGTATCCAAAATACACAAATTAGAGGCAAAACAATAGCAAAAGTGTTCGGGAAAGTAGATACGTTTTGGACGTATCACGCGGTCACCTCCTCCGGTGAGTCGCCCTCCTCTCACCTCCGGCCGGCCAACCAGCGACCGGCCACCAAATTGCTTTATTTTTTATTTTTTTGTTTGTTAGATATATAACTTGTTAGTTAGACTAGTTAGTATTTTTTTTTAGAAATAGTGGTTAGTAAAACTAGTTAGTAAAATATTTTTAGATATAGTGGTTAGTAAAATAATTTTTTAATAGTTTACTATAATATATGTTAGTAAAACTATAGTTAGTAAAATATTTACAATTATATATGTTAGTAAAAATAGTTAGTAAAATAATTATAATAATATATGTTAATTAGAAATAGGTAGTAAATATTTACAATAATATGTTAGTAAAATACATGTTAGTAAAACTATAGTTAGTAAAATATTTACAATAATATGTTAATTAGAAATAGTTAGTATATATTTACAATAAAATATGTTAGTAAAAATAGTTAGTAAAATATTTTTTAGAAATAGTGGTTAGTAAAAATAATGTTAGTTAGAACTCTATATTATTAGTTAAAAAATAATGTTAGAGTTAGTATGTATATATAGTTATTTTATTTAGCACAATATCTTGTTTTTTTTATTTACATTAGTACATATATGAATTAGTTTCGTAGCTACGATATGCCGCGCCAGCCGGTGCGTCGTGGAGGGTCCATTCTGGAGCAGATGATGTCGATGGGGGAGGTCCGGGACTGGGCTCCGCCGGGGTGGCACTGGGAGGTGTTATCTTCCGGGGCGCGCACCTTGGTGCGGAATCCGGGTCCCGTCGTCGACCCGGATATTCTCTGGTGGAGGTCGCGTGGGCCACGATCGTTTCAGAGGGAGCCGGCCCCGCCGGAGGTGGTAGCTCAGCGTATTATAGAGGAGGACGAGCACGTTCGCCGTTACATGTATGCGTTAGATACCATGTATAGGACCGGATGGTCAGTTATGCAGGGATCTCACATTAGCTATGACCCTGTTACTGTTCCGTGGCTATGGGTGCTGTTCCGTGGCTATGGGTGTTCAGCCGACGCGGTTCAGCACCCGGTCGGCGCCGTTGAGAGGTTCTAGTAGTGATCGATGTATTAGGGTTAAATAAGATTTATGTACGCATGTAACTGCACTATCTGCTTTCAACACTATATTATCGATCCTTAATTAATAACTATATATGTAACTCCAATTTCAGTTTTCTGCATTATCCTTAATTAATATCTATATATGTGATCATACATGATGCTTCCGGCCTATAACTTTGCAAGTCGTTGCAGAAAGCATGGAGGATACAGAGACGAAGAAGAAGAACAGTTCATGGCTGACCTCATAGCCGACGGTACTTTCGATGATGGCGGCGACGGTATTCCGGATGATGGCGGTGACGATATCACCGCATCTTTTTTGAATGAGTCCGGTGAGGGAGCGGAGAATATTGACCGAGGAGAAGAGGGCTCCGGTGAGCAAGAAGAACATAATGGCTCCGGTGATGGAACCGTAGTTATCACCGAGGTATATAAATTACTAGATTTTGATGTGCGCCTTGGCGCACGACCCCGTGGAGGTTGTGTCAATATTCATTTTATATTCATTAGTAAACATCTATAATAAGAAAGTATTAAGTAAAATTGAATAATTATCCGTTTTAAAAATTATTAGTTGACGAAGAGGAGCAAAAGAACACACCATATTTTGAGTTGCTTTCCTATAGTCCTACACGCCTACTGTCTCCTGAGTCTGAGACCTAGAACGCCATAGTGTGGCGTCCGCCACTTGATTACAGATCTAAAGGAAATTGAAATACTGAGACCACGGAAGTCCAATGAAATCTGAAATTTAACCTACCTAAAAATAGCAATGTTCCGAGCCAAGTCTTGCTCGCTTCCCTTGATCGCTTGCACCACAAGTTGTGAGTCAGTTTCGAACGCGAGAAGTACCACCAGATTTGAACCTGAAATAGTGATTGTAGGCAGGCCTCCGCTTCAGTGTGGAGACACATGCTCCATATGGTCAGCACCTGAACCGGTCACAGATCCCAGCTCATCTCTAAACACCCAAACCGAGGCACCAGACGAACTGGCCGGGTCCATGCACCCATCAAGTAGTTTGTCGATGTTGCTCATGCTGCTGAAGCTTCTGTCTGTAAATGCCTAAAGTATGAAGTGGCATTAATAATCACAATATGTAATATAGACCTATGTTGTAAATATAATGGCACAATAAAAAAAGCAAGTGTCTACTTCATTCCTCTGGCTAGCAAGTTCAGCCTCCCTATACGCATTGCTCTAATATCCACTCCTAACATAGTAATAGTCATACTCATACTCATAACAACAGATACATCAAGAATGCCTAATAAATCAAGTATTATTGTCAAATTACAAAAGGAGGAGCATATATTATGGAAAGTGACATTAGGCAATCTAATAAAAAAATTACGGAAAACGGCCTGGAGTGGGATCCCCTAAAATCTTTTTAAAGGTAACAGCCCGAACTAATTTTTTAAGTATAGTAACATGAACTAACTGCTCACCGCAGATGTACGCCTGAACAAACCAACATCACATGAATAGTTCGTTTAACAATATCAAGCCAAATGTATGCAGAACAAACAAGAACTAAGGGGGCATTTACACACATAAAAAATATATAAGAAATAGGCCTAGTTTTTACTAATATAGTCCAACCCAAACCTCTGCTATTGCAGCTGGGAGACACACCTCTGTGATTGAAGCTTGCATCGAGCTCTCGCCTCAAATTTGATATGTACTGTAGTATCGAGCAAGCAACCGACGCTTCTCCCTACAGCCTCCCTACAGCCTGGCAGCTGGCGGTCCCTTCTAAAGAGCGAAGCCTCAGATTTTGCCGTTGGGGGCGAACATAGGGCAGAGTAGATTTTAAGAAATAGAACAACTCAAGAGAAGTAAAGGAGACAAATCATGCCATAAGGTCTTCTCTGATATTTCCATAAAATCAGACAGAAGATGCGAACTCTGTTCCTTTATGTGAGGATTGTGAGCTGAAATATACCATATAACAAAGACAATTAGCTCAACCCTGAACCATGAAGGGATAAAATCTGACCCTGGAAAGTTCTATAATTCTTCAAATAAATATCATTTTTACCTCAAAACCAATTCCGCTCCAATTATAGTCAATATGACCTAACACTTCTAAATCCTCATCAACCGTTGTAATTATTCCCCATTGCAACCTTTAACTACAAACCAAGAAAATGTTGATTATGACACCATGAATGATTCAGAAAATGGGATCAGAGCTGTGAGAGAGAGAGGGAACATGGGATCTCCATAGTACCAGTACTATTTCCAACAGCTGTAACTACACATTGCCGCTTGGCCAGCAATGTGGCAGAGCAACTCTAGTTTCTTCGTGTCTGCTACAACCACGAATTACCAAACTGTAATCTTGGCTTCGAAATCACAAGGAAAGCAGGGCAAAAAAACAAATCTTATCAAGACAGACACTCACCTAAGGAATAAAACTTTGGCCACATGCACAAGTGTGAGGAGGGAGTTTGCCACATGCCTGAGATGGCCGCGATAATGTCATCATCCATCATGTCCTGTCATATCTACCCAGCATTGTACTTCCTGTTGAACACTCGATTTCTAAGGAGAAATTAATGGAAGGAGCATATAATGGAAACATAAATGTAGGAATTTAATTGCAGCATGAATGGAAGTCATCATATAATCAAACAATGTGATATTAAACCACCCCGGAAATGTAATGAGTTAATGGGTGTTTGCATCCCAAATGAGTTAATTGTTCATACATTCCTTGTATAAGACCAGTGGAAATTCTCCGTCATTTCCTTGACGTGGACCTCTGCGAGCTACTTCTTCACATTTGGATTACAAAACAATATGCAATTTCAATGGATTACTTCATATATGCGAAATGGATCGAGATCGGCCCAAAACACAGAACTTGAAAACCCAAAGATATATGAGAAGAAATTCAAATATATACCAAAAATTACTTGTTGAGTTAATCAAACCAATTCTTTCCTATGCAAATGCCACCTCATGATGTCTCCGCCATCTTACTTTAAGGCTAGAATTTTAGAACTGCGGTATATGGGACAGCTAGAGAGCAAATAGGATAGAGAGGAACTAAAAGGTCCATCACTGAATGTTTTATGCAACTGGTGGATAGGTAGGATTAAACTGGACACAACAACCAGATAGGCCACATCAAGCACAAGCTTGACAACCTACTTAGTGAATTGGCTGCAATGTCTATCTGGATTATAAGCTACAAATATCACTCCATAAAAACAGTTTACATTTGAACTTACAGTACTTGTCGTATCAATAGTTCCAACATGTTTTGATTAATGCACTGTCTAAACCATCTAATACCGCAGTAACTTTAGCAAAAAAAAATTGTTTAACTTTCTTGAACTGAGATGCCGAATTTTTCAAATGAACTGAAATGCTCCTTAATTAGCTAAAAAATGGCAGGGTAATTCTTAAATGATTGGTTGGTTTAGAGGGTACCATGGGCAGATGGATAAAGAAACAGCAGACGTTTAGAGGAAAGCAGCAGACACCCAAACCCCTGCCGCCCCTGCTATAATTAAAAAAATGGAAAGAGCCATGTCTGCAGCAAAAACATGTCGATATCACACATAAAAAGGAAGACAAATCAAAAAAGATGCTCATGAATAAGGCGCAGCTTGCCGCTCGCTTGCCCACCTACGGCAGGCAAGCATATATGAAGAACCAATAAAAATATGTAGCCAAATGTGTTAATAAGCTGGCAAAAGAAATTCATGTGTTAAGTCCATGGCTATGTATTATGCATTTTGGAAATGCTATTGTGCTCAAGGAATTTTGACTCTAGTAGTGCACATCATACTAATAGAAAATAATAAGACTTGGCGGTTCATCAACTTCAGCAGTGCACATACATATATTTGAGCAGGCGTAAATACATTGTTTTTGGAAAGGTTCCAAGGAAGATATATGTAAAGTGAGAATCAGGTGTAAATTCCTTAAGGGAAATTCGTAGTTGTAACTAATATCCTATTTTCAATCCAACAGTAGTTATATTACAAAAGATCAGAAGCATGATCATTCTCATCTGAAAGCGTCTTTTAACTTTCTCCAACTTGGTCTGTAGGCGAGACACTACCTAGTAAGCAGAAGACAGAAACCACGAGTTACAACAAGTTACAGCTTTGGATGCATTGGCAATGAAACAAAAAGCAAACTAAGTATCGACCAACTTCAAATAGCGTTCTGATTTCAATATACATACGTTCATGCAAACTATCAGTTATCCCTATTTCTACGACATCGTTGATCAAATTGCTAAAATGAAGAATTCTATGGGAAACACGGGGGATGATATATAAATGATGATGTGGACCAGAATGTCTAGGAAAAACTACGAAAGGAAAGTTTTGCATAGCTGATGCTCGTTGACATGCTAAATACCTGAAGCCCCTCAAAATGGGTTAAATCAGTAGGAAATTAAGTCAAATGAGCTCCATCAGCAACACTTACTCTGCTAGGAGGAAAAGGAAATATTAATTCTCTTACGATGATAATATCTGTACAACAAAGGTCATTAGAAAACATTATGTGACTTCACAGACATTATTATTTCAGAGCATCAATGGTATTACTAAATAGCTGCCACAAGTTACTTGTAGTTTCAAGAAACCAAAAGTTTATCCTTCGAACAAACAAGTAAATGATGGTAGAAAGTTCACAACTTGACAATGAAACAGTGAGCATCATAAATGATGGGGAAAACACTTCTCTGTAACACAATGAACCCGCTATAGTGAATGCAATCATGCTTTCAGCACTTCTTCTCTTCGATGCTACGGTAGTACTAAGAATTGTTGGGAGTGGACATATTAAACTGTCCAGGTTTGGAAACTACTTAATACTGAGATGCAAAAGAAAACTTGGTAAATAAAATTTGACTCCATATTAATCACTAATGGTACAGAAAATCAATTGCCTAAATCTGTACAAAATGATGGTGGACTGAAAATACAAAGAGCAGTTTTTGTACTGAATATATTAGTTGTTACAATGATGAAACAAACTATGATTTTTTCTGTTTAGCAAACTGACTATGATTAATGAGTATATTTTTACAGAAAATATAAACCAGTACAATCAGATTAGGCGAGATAAGTAGCAAGCAAGCACATATATTGATTTGCTCCTCATAGGCATAACTACAAACCAACAACAAACACGTATTTGGCTCCAAATCACAAAATCGGGACCTCTTGTGCCAAGCAGCTAATGCCCTCGATCTATTGGATCATAGTGACTCTAAAACATGTAAAAGAGTGTTGGGAAGGAGGAGATCAATCTGCCGGTGGGGGTGAAGATCCCGAGAGCAGAGGAGCAACAGGTCGGGCGGAGGAGAGCGGATGTGTTGGAGCATTCAACTATGAATCATACCCGCACTCGTCCAATAACCAGCTGGAGCGCGTGCGGCACCTCACCGCCGGCCACAAGCCCTCCGGCCGGCTGGTTTGAGAGAGATGGGAAGTGAGACGGGAGAGAGAGAGGGGCAGAGACAAGGGAGTTGAGAGGCCAGGAGGGCGTACCTGGGAGAGTGCCGTCACTGCTGGATGCCATGGAACTGGCCAGCACCGGCCCGTCTCTGGCCGCGCCCCGCGACCGTCGCCTCCGGGCGTCGCCGGCGCCGGCCCGTCTCTGGCCGCGCGCGGCGCCTCGGGTCGCCGCCGCCACCGCCGCCCTCGTTGCGGATCCGCCCCGCGTCGACTGTGCGGGATGGACGAGGCGCTGCTCGCCTGCTCCTGGTCATGGCGACGACGGAAGGGCACTACAAGAAAAGTTCTGATAGACAACGTCCCAAAATCGTCAACTAAGGGGCATTTTTGGTCGCCTATGGGCCTAACCCGACGATATGGGTTCTATTGTCGAAACTGCATCAGGCAAAGTCCAACGACGATTTTTTCGGCCCGTCGCGCTTGGGCGCCCTTCCGCCACGGAAAATCGGACCGTTGCGCAAGTGTTTCCGGGAGCCCGTTGACTGCTGACGTCATGCAAGCGCCACGTGGCGACGCGCGTTAGTCGGCGGTTAACGGCGTTAACCGGCTGAAACCCCGTGGTAGATGGTAGGCCCACACGAGGCCGGCCACGTCTTAAGCGGGCCGGGCCAGCTGACATAGTTTGACCGGTCAACTATATAGGCTGGGCTGGTCCATTAGTTACGTGGGCCGGGCCTAACCTCTAAGGTTGGCTGGTCAAAACTTAAATGGGCCGGCCCATTTAACATGTGGGGTCCACCTTACG
>NW_025899829.1:0-31655 GCF_022539505.1 Lolium rigidum
TCGAATGGAAGGAGATGTTTGCAGTAAAGCAAACAGAACAAGGATTGCAATTGAATTTATCGCAGAAGGAAAATGACTGGGGTCCACAAGTCTCACTAGAGGTGTCTCTCCATAAAGAAATAGCAGTGCTGGGTGAACAAATTATAGTCAAGTAATTGGGCGTAATATTGAAACATACATGACAAGATGATTACTATGAGATTTGATATGGGCATTACAACATAATACATAGACCGTAATCCAACCAGCCGTCCTATGACTAATAATCCACCTTCAGGTTAGCGTCCGCACCCCTTCCAGTATAAAGTTGCAACAGACTATCGCATTAAGCAATGTGTGTGACGTAAACAATAGAATTACCCTTGGATAAAACATTGTTGTTTTCTCCGTAGTAGCAACAACACATCTACAATCTTAGAAGTTATAAAGTCACTCTCCCAGGAAACTAGAGGCATTAACCTACTATCGAGCATAAATACCCCCTCTTGGAGTCACAAGTGTCCACTTGGCCGCAGTTTCTACTAGCAACGAGCATGCAAGATCACAAATAACATATGACATGAATATATAATCAATCTCAACATAGTATTCAACATTCATCGGATCCCAGCAAACCAAACATATAGGATTACATAAAGATGATCTTGATCCTGTAGGGCATCTCACAAGATCGATACATGAGGCACAAAGTGGAGAAGACAACCATCTAGCTACTGCTATGGACCGATCGTCCAGGGATGAACTACTCACGCATCACTTCGGAGGTGGGCATGGCGATGTAGATGCTTCCGGCGATGATTTCTCCCAAGCAGGTGCCGGAAGAGCTTCAGCCCTCGGCCGAGGGAGAACTACTCCCTCCTCATCATGGGAGTCAGCAACGATGATGGAGATGGCGGTGGAGTCGATTTAGATGTCTCCGGTGGCAATTCCCTATCCCGGCCAGCGTGCCGGAACAGAGACTTCTGTCCCCCGAATCTTCTCTGGATGATGGCGTCCGCGAAGAAACTTTTCGTGGAAGTAGGCTTGTGTATTTAGGATTTTTGCGTCGGGAGCTTTATATAGGCGGAAGGGCGAGGTCGGTGGAGGCCTGGTGGCTCCACACCTACCCTAGGCGTGGGCCAGGTCCAGGCCGCGCCTAAGGGTGGTTTGGGCGCCCTACTGCCCCTCTTCGCCCCCCCCCCCTTCGGATTTCGTATTCGTTTCGGTAAAATATTGACTTCGGCTTTTGTTTCGTCCAATTCCGAGAATATTTCCTGTACAACTTTTCTGAAATACAAAAACAGCAGAAAACAGGGAACTGGCACTGTGGCATCTTGTTAATAGGTTAGTGCCGAAAATCATGTAAAAGTGCAACGAAGTGTAAACAAAACATGTTTGAATTCGTGTAAAACAAGCATGGAGCATAAAAAATATAGATACATTTGAGACGTATCAGCATCCCCAAGCTTAACTCCTGCTCATCCTCGAGTAGGTAAGTGATAACAAAAATTATTTTTGAGGTGACATGAAGCCAACACAATCTTGATCAAGCATGTAAATCACTGTGTGATGGGATCTAAGTACTCTAACATAGGCATGATAGATATAATTCAATTAAACTTAGCAACTATGTTATAACATGAAGAGTAACTCAAACAAAGGATCATGAATAATACTGCATTGAAAGCAGCTGTGTGTTTATGATCATAGAGTAAACATAACAAAGTGGCACTCAACATGTCCTTATGGAATAGGAAAACATAAATGCGAGGACACCTTCAAAGTTCAGAGGGTGACTATATACAAGTAATTTAAGAACAAACAATAGCACAATCATGAATCAATCAATAATAATTTTGGGACTATGCACATTGCACTAAGAATGACAACTATGCTCTCTTAATTGGTGCATAAAGTAGAAGATGAAGACTCAAAATAATATTAAAAGAGAGACTCTTTGCAGAGTAAGCAAGATAAACAAGTTTTATAAACCTTCCAAAAAGTATGATACTTATTAGTTTTGAGCTCTCATTACCCCTATCATAAGCATCTTGAATGGTTAAAGTTAATGTGAGTCAAAAATGAGCTATATGCTTGTAAATCACAAGTTGAAAATCTCATGCCCCTTGAATACGAGTACCTAAACCTCATGCTACTCAACTTAGGTCCCAAATAAGTTCTTGTCATTGTAAGTATACATGTATCATCGAGAACCGCCAAAGGGGTACCTCTTGCCCCATGACATGGGAGGTACTCTTGTAAGAGCAATCCCATGCCAAAATGACAAGACAAACAAACAATGAGCATCTCAACATTTTTTATTTACTATGGATATAGCTTTTTATTGGAAATGTTTCATAGAATGCTCACTATGGTTCGCTGTAAATTTCCACCATGAATGATGCATGGCTTAGATTAGCGGCCGAGACGTTTCTCAAACTCATATACAAACTCCATGTGTTGACAAGTTTCCATTTTATTTCGCACCGCTAGGCATCCATAAACAAAAGAACATGACATCAAATAAATAGTAAGTGCAATGTCGAAAGTGTTTCCATGAAATCATGGTTCTACTAACTCCCAACTTGCAATTTGCAAACATATAAACTTCATAAGATAGGCACAATGGTAAAATTTATTAAGTGCAAGAAAGTAAATGTGCCATCAAGTTTGTGAGAGCTTTACTGTTTAATTTTCTCATGCCAAAATTTAATTTGGAAGATAAATAAAAAGATGATGAATTACTTGGAATAACAATAATGCTACTAGGTAGATGTGGTGGACACAATTGGTAAACATTGTTTCATGGTGGTTGGATGCACGAGTAGAGATCATACTCAGCACATGCGAAGGCTAGCAAAAGACTGGGAGCGACCAACTAAGAGAGCGGTAATGACCATAATCATGCATAGCGACAAAACATTATCAATCGAAGCATAAAGTGATATTACAAGTAAAAATCTAAATGATCATAGAGGCTTTAGTTGACTGGTCATAGTCATAAAATGGTATAAGCATGCGCCAAGTCAACCCAATAAAGCATCAAAGGGGAATACCACAATACTATGCTTTTATGATAGATACAACACATGATTTTTTCAATGACACATTATGCACTCTCAGCCATTTGAGACAAGTCACTCTACAATAATAAATACTAACTATATGACAAGAATAGCATTCAACATGGCATGCCAAAGTCTATACCATAGTCTAGACAAGCTTCCTTTTGCATCACTATAGTCATGAAACATTTTACTCGTATCCAACACCAATCAACTTATTTAAAATAGCTCTCAGAGATGAAATACATTATGGACCATAGAGATAATCATACATAAATAAAGAATACTAACGAGCTCTAAAAAATTAGAATCGAAAATCAAGAGCTAAACGCGGTACTAGAAAACTAGAACACTCACAGAATAATAAGACTGAAAACTAGAGCGTTCCATGTAATGAAAACGGAGCTTGTCTCTCTCCCACACAAGAATTCTAGGATACAACCATATGCTAGAGCAAACAAAACAAAATGAAACTAAAAACAAAAAGAAAGACGCTCCAAGAACAACACATATCATATGAAGCAATAAAAATATAGTGTATAGAAAGATGACATGATGCTTTGTTGATGAAGAGGGGATGTCTTGGGCATCCCCAAGCTTTGACGCTTGTACCTCTTGAATATTTCTTGTGGTGCAGGGGCATCCCCAAGCTTGATCTTTTGTCCATACTTCATCTCATCACATCATTCTTCTCTCCATACACTTGAAAACTTCCTTCATACAAAACTTCACAAAATTCTCTATTAGCAGCATTTGTGCAATCAAAATAAAAAAATCCACTTAGGTTCAGTTATAACATATACCAAACATATATTAAAGCATTGGTTACTGTAGCAATAAAAAGCTCGTTAATCAAAAGAACTAAAAAATAAAGTGAAAGTATAGAGATGGTAAACCTAGAGGGGGGTGAATAGGTTTCTACAAGTTTTAATTCTTTCTTTGCAATATTAGGCTTTGCGGAATATAAAGGTGAGCCTAATGCAAACTAGGTGAAGCAACCTATATGAGGATACAACTAACTCGAGCACGAAGGCTCTCAAAGGCAGTTAAATCACAAGTAAGGAGTTCGGTTTGAGATAACCGATAGCACGCGGAGACGAGGATGTATTCCCGTGTTCCCTTCCTTTGCAAGAAGGTACGTCATGTTTGGAGGGGTGGAGGTCCCACGAAGGAGTCCCCACGCCACGAAGGCTCACCCTATTCTCCGGAGCCTATCCCACGAAGGAATAGCTCACTCACTTGTGGTAGACTTTGAGGTAGCCTCCAAACCTTCACAATCTTGCCCGGAGCAAATCCACAGCCCGGATGCTTCCGGACTCCTCTTGCCCACCTAGGGTTTCCAAGGAACCCTAGGAAGCAAGCTTCTCGATGAATACAAGGGGGAATGAGATTTGGCTTGGTAGAACAGTAGATCGGGTCCTCCTCTAACGATTCCCTGGAGGGATTTGAGTTTGGGTGGAGGAGGAGGGAGATCTGAGGCTTTTGGTGTTTCTAGCAATGGAGTAAGAGAGAGAGAGCTCAAGAACAGCTTGTAGTGTAGTGCCTGACTGTTCAGAGGCAGGAGAAGGCCTATTTATAGTGTTCTTCGAAATATGGTCGTTGGTCACTTGCCACCTCATCTTTTCCCCCGACAAACCCGGTCAACCGGACCACAGACCGGATTGCCCGGTGCAGGGACCGGTCGGACCGGACCAGGTACCGGAGTCACTTTGCGTCGTCCAGGAACTCCTCCGGTTGGCGCCCGGTTGGCGCCCGGTTGGCGACCGGTCGACTGGGCCGCACGCCGGACTCGCCGGTTGGTAGGCCGGCTGACCGGTCGGCAACCGGATCTGTTGGGTCCTCGTTTGGAGCCCGGTTGGCGACCGGTCAACCGGGCCGCGCGCCGGACTCGCCCCGGTTGGCGACCGGTTGACCGGGCAGCACGCCGGACTGGCCGGTTGGTAGGCCGGTGGGACCGGGCGGCAGACCGGATTTCTGCTATAGACCCCTTTTCGATTGTTGCTGAAGTGGGGGGTCTCCTTTAGCCTTCTTGTTCCTTTGATACACCATTTATGCCTCTTTGCCTAATACCTGAGATTATCCTTATAAACATATTAAGCCAAGTACTCTAGCACAGTGTCATTGTTACCAAAATAATGGATAAGGGTAAAATACCCTTACAATCTCCCCCTTTTTGGTATACGATGACAAACCGAGCTAGAGTCACATATAGATATTATGATAAGATCTAAACCTTGATTCCATATAAGATATTACGACAGATCCCCCATAATGTGTGCACTTGGAGAATTTGCGTTTGAATGCAAAGTGCACCATTTGTGGAACATGAGAAGCTCCCACAATATCTTTAGGAAACAAGCATGGTATGGAGATGTGCATATCAAGATATATAAGCATAGCACACATAATCATCCTAACATAGAGTAGCACACATAATAGTCGTCCATACACATCCATACACGAATTATTCGAAGTAGCAAATGGTTCTTGAGAAATCAAAGCAAATAAGCACAAGCCATATAAGATCCAAATAAAGCAACACCCATGGCTTGTGACGATAAAAGAACCCCGTGGTCCTAGACTCTACTCTCTTCTCCCCCTTTGGCATCGGAACACCAAAAAGGCGAAGAAAAGAGGAGAGATGCTACCGCACCCATCAGTAGAACTGATGCCCGGAGGAGTAGGAGCTCTCGCCATCATCGCGTGCAGCCGTGATACGTCCCAAACGTATCTATAATTTCTTATGTTCCATGCTACTTTTATGATGATACTCACATGTTTTATACACATTATATGTCATATTTATGCATTTTCCGGCACTAACCTATTGACGAGATGCCGAAGAGCCGCTTGTTGTTTTCTCGCTGTTTTTGGTTTCGGAAATCCTAGTAAGGAAATATTCTCGGAATTGGACGAAATCAACTCCCGGGGGCCTATTTTTCCACGAAGCTCCAGAAGTCCGAGGGAGAGACGAAGTGGGGCCACGAGGCGCCGCCACAACAGGGCGGCGCGGCCAGCAAGGGGCCCGCGCGGCCCTGTTGTGTGGGGCCCCCGTGGCGCCTCTTGACCTGCCCTTCCGCCTACTTAAGGTCTTCATCGCGAAACCCCCAGTACCGAGAGCCACGATACGGAAAACCTTCCAGAGACGCCGCCGCCGCCAATCCCATCTCGGGGGATTCAGGAGATCGCCTCTGGCACCATGCCGGAGAGGGGAATAATCTCCCGGAGGTCTCTTCATCGCCATGATCGCCTCCGGATCGATGTGCGGGTAGTTCACCCCTGGACTATGGGTCCATAGCAGTAGCTAGATGGTCGTCTTCTCCTCATTGTGCTATCATGTTAGATCTTGTGAGCTGCCTATCATGATCAAGATCATCTATTTGTAATCCTTCATGTTGTGTTTGTTGGGATCCGATGAATATTGAATACTATGTCAAGTTGATTATCAATCTATCATATATGTTATTTATGTTCTTGCATGCTCTCCGTTGCTAGTAGAGGCTCTGACCAAGTTGATAGTTGTGACTCCAAGAGAGAGTATTTATGCTCGATAGTGGGTTCATGCCTCCATTAAATCTGGGACAGTGACAGAAAGTTCTAAGGTTGTGGACGTGCTGTTGCCACTAGGGATAAAACATCGATGCTTTGTCTAAGGATATTTGTGTTGATTACATTACGCACCATACTTAATGCAATTGTCTGTTGTTTACAACTTAATACTGGAAGGGGTTCGGATGATAACCTCGAAGGTGGACCTTTTAGGCATAGATGCATGCTCGGATAGCGGTCTATGTACTTTGTCGTAATGCCCTGATTACATCTCATAGTACTCATCATGATATATGTACGTGCATTGTTACGCCTTCTTCATTTGTCAATTGCCCAACCGTAATTTGTTCACCCAACATCTGCTATCTTATGGGAGAGACACCACTAGTGATCTGTGGACCCCGGTCCTATTCTTTACATCCGAAATACAATCTACCGTAATTCTTCTTTATTGTTCTTTGCAAACAACCATCATCATCCACACTATACATCTAATCCTTTGTTTACAGCAAGCCGGTGAGATTGACAACCTCACTGTTACGTTGGGGCAAAGTTCTATGATTGTGTTGTGCAGGTTCCACGTTGGCGCCGGAATCCCTGGTGTTGCGTCGCACTACACTCCGCCACCAACAACCTTCAACGTGCTTCTTGGCTCCTACTGGTTCGATAACCTTGGTTTCTTACTGAGGGAAAACTTGCTGCTGTGCGCATCAACACCTTCCTCTTGGGGTTCCCAACGGACGTGTCAACTACACGCATCAAGACTGTTTTCTGGCGCCGTTGCCGGGGAGATCAAGACACGCTGCAAGGGGAGTCTCCACTTCCAATCTCTTTACTTTGTTTTTGTCTTGCTTTATTTTATTTACTGCTTCGTTTGCTGCATTATATCAAAACACAAAAAATTTAGTTGCTAGCTTTACTTTATTTACTGTCTTGTTCTCTATATCAAAAACACAAAAAAAAATTAGTTACTTGCATTTACTTTATTTAGTTTGCTTTATTTACTACTGCTAAAATGGGTACTGTTGAGAATACTAAGTTGTGTGACTTCACTAGCACAAATAATAATGATTTCTTATGCACACCTATTGCTCCACCTGCTACTACAGACGAGAATTCTTTGAAATTAAACCCGCTTTACTCGAATCTTGTTATGAGAGAGCAATTTTCTGGTGTTAGTTCGATGATGCTTGCTGCCCATCTTAATAATTTTGTTGAACTATGTGAAATGCAAAAGTATAAGGATGTAGATGGTGACATTATAAAATTAAAATTGTTTCCTTTCTCCTTAAGAGGAAGAGCTAAAGATTGGTTGCTATCTCTGCCTAGAAATAGTATTGATTCTTGGACTAAATGTAAGGATGCTTTTATTGGTAGATATTATCCTCCCGCTAAAATTATATCTTTGGGAAGTATCATAATGAATTTTAAGCAATTAGATAATGAACATGTTGCTCAAGCATGGGAGAGAATGAAATCTTTGGTAAAGAATTGCCCAACCCATGGACTAACTACTTGGATGATCATCCAAACCTTTTATGCAGGACTGAATTTTTCTTCGCGGAACCTATTGGTTTCAGCTGCTGGAGGTACCTTTATGTCCATCACTTGGGGGGCGGCAACAAAGCTTCTTGATGATAAATTACTCTGAATGGCACACGGAAAGAGCTCCACAAGGTAAGAAGGTAAATTCTGTTGAAGAAACCTCCTCCTTGAGTGATAAGATTGATGCTATTGTGTCTATGCTTGTGAATGGTAGATCTAATGTTGATCCTAATAATGTTCCTTTAGCTTCATTGGTTGCCCAAGAAGAACATGTTGATGTGAACTTCATTAAAAATAATAATTTCAACAACAATGCTTATAGGAATAATTCTGGTAACAACTATAGGCCATATCCTGCTGCTAATGGCAATAGTTATGGTAATTCTTATGGGAATTCTTACAACAATAATAGGAGTGTACCCCCTGGTCTTGAAGCCATGCTTAAAGAATTTATTAGTACACAAACTGCTTTTAACAAATCTGTTGAGGAAAAGCTCGATAAAATTGATATTCTTGCTTCTAAGGTTGATAGACTTGACTCTGATGTTGATCTTTTAAAATTGAAAGTTATGCCTAATAAGGATATTGATAATAATATTGTTACTACAGCAAATTCCATCCAAGTTCGAATTAATGAGAATATTAGATTGATGGCTGAATTGCATGCTAGGTGGGAAAGAGAGGAAAACGAAAAACTAGCTAAAGTGAATAATGTAGCTAAAGTTTGGACTATTACCACCACTAGTAATGTTAATGATTCACATGTTGCTACACCTACTACTATCAATGGTAAAATAATTGGTGTTGGCAATGTTACTACTCCTAGTGCAAAGCGTGTAAAATTGCCTGAAACTGCTGAAATTGATAAAACTGCTGAAATTTTTCAAAATATTGGGGATAATGATCCCATTGCTGTAGATCATAATGTTTTAGACTTTGATGATTGTCACATCTCTGAAGTTATAAAGTTCTTACAAAAGCTTGCTAAAAGTCCCAATGCTAGTGCTATAAATTTGGCCTTTACAAAACACATTACAAATGCTCTCATAAAAGCTAGAGAGGAGAAACTAAAACTTGAAACCTCTATTCCTAGAAAGTTAGAAGATGGTTGGGAGCCCATCATTAAGATGAGGGTCAATGATTTTGATTGTAATGCTTTATGTGATCTTGGTGCAAGTATTTCTGTTATGCCTAAGAAAATTTATGATATGCTTGACTTGCCACCATTGAAGAATTTTTTATTTGGATGTTAATTTTGTTGATAATGCTATAAAGAAACCTTTGGGGAGGATTGATAATGTTCGTATTATGGTTAACAATAACCTTGTCCCCGTTGACTTTGTTGTCTTGGATATTGAATGCAATGCATCTTGTCCCATTATATTGAGAAGACCTTTCTTCGAACTGTTGGTGCCACCATTGATATGAAGGAAGGTAATATTAAATATCAATTTCCTCTCAAGAAAGGTATGGAACACTTCCCTAGAAAGAGAATGAAGTTACCTTATGATTCTATTATTAGAACAAATTATGATGTTGATGCTTCATCTCTCGACAATACTTGATACACACTTTCTGCGCCTAGCTGAAAGGCATTAAAGAAAAGCGCTTATGGGAGACAACCCATTATTTTACTTCTGCACTTTATTTTATATTTGAGTCTTGGAAGTTGTTACTACTGTAGCAACCTCTCCTTATCTTTATTTTAATGCATTGTTGTGCCAAGTAAAGTCTTTGATAGTAAAGCCAATACTAGATTTGGATTACTGCGCAGGAACAGATTTCTTGCTGTCACGAATTTGAGCAGTAGTCTCTGTAGAAAAATCAAAAAAATCTGCCAATTTACGTGCGTGATCCTCAGATATGCACGCAACTTTCATTCAATTTGGGCATTTTCATCTGAGCAAGTCTGGTGCCACTTTAAAATTCGTCTTTATGAACTGTTCTGTTTTGACAGATTCTGCCTTTTATTTCGCATTGCCTCTTTTGCTATGTTTGATGGATTTCTTTGTTCCATTAACTTTCAGTAGCTTTGTGCAATGTCCAGAAGTGTTAAGAATGATTATGTCACCTCTGAATATATGAATTATGTACTGACCCTCTAATGAGTTTGTTTCGAGTTTGGTGTGGAGGAAGTTTTCAAGGGTCAAGAGAGGAGGATGATACAATATGATCAAGAAGAGTGAAAAGTCAAAGCTTGGGGATGCCCCGTGGTTCATCCCTGCATATTTTAAGAAGACTCAAGAGTCTAAGCTTGGGGATGCCCAAGGCATCCCTTCTTCATCGACAACTTATCAGGTTCCTCTAGTGAAACTATATTTTTATTCCGTCACATCTTATGTGCTTTACTTGGAGCGTCTGTTTGGTTTTATTTTTGTTTTTGTTTGAATAAAATCAGATCCTAGCATTCTTTGTTTGGGAGAGAGACACGCTCTGTTGTTTCGTATGAACACATGTGTTCTTAGCTTTATCTTTAATGTTCATTGCGAAAGTTGGACTACTTCATTCATTGTTATATTGTTGGAAACGGAAAATGCCACATGTGGTAAATGGTTTAATGTCTTGAATAATGTGATACTGGGCAATTGTTGTGCTCATATAGATCTTGTTTAAGCTCTTGCATCATGTACCTTGTACCCATTAATGAATAACTACATAGAGCTTGTTAAATTTTGGTTTGCATGATTGATCTCTAGAGTCTAGATATTTTCTGGTTGAGGTGTTTGAACAACAAGGAGACAATGTAAAGTCTTATAATAGCTACAATATGTTCATATGTGAGCTTTGCTGCACCTTTTATACTTGAGTTTGCTTCAAACAGCCTTGCTAGCCTAGCCTTGTATTGAGAGAAATTCTTCTCGTGCATCCAAATCCTTGAGCCAATAACCATGCCATTCGTGTCCACCATACCTACCTACCACATGGTATTTCTCCGCCATTCCAAAGTAAATTACTTGAGTGCTACCTTTAAATTTCTATTCTTTGCCTTTGCAATATATAACTCATGGGACAAATAGCTTAAAAACTATCGTGGTGAAGAATATGTACTTATGTGTTTTATTTCTTAATAAGTTGCTTGTTGAGCGGTAACCATGTTTCTGGGGACGCCATCAACTCTTTTACCTTTGTTGAATATCATGTGAGTTGCTATGCATGTTCGTATTGTCTGAAGTAAGGGCGGTTCTCACAATCAAATGGTTTGAGTATGCATACTGTTAGAGAAGAACATTGGGCCGCTAACTAAAGCCATGATTCATGGTGGAAGTTTCGAGTGTGGACAATTAATCCTCAATCTCTTATGAGAATATTAAGCTGTTGTTGAATGCTTATGCATTAAAGAGGAGTCCATTATCTCGTTGTCTATGTTGTCCCGGTATGGATGTCTAAGTTGAGAATAATCAAAAGCGAGAAATCCAATGCGAGCTTTCTCCTTAGACCTTTGTACATGCGGCATAGAGGCACCCCTTTGTGACACTTGGTTGACACATATGCTATGCAATGATAATCAGTGTTAATCCAAGCTAATTAGGACAAGGTGCGAGCACTATTAGTATACTATGCATGAGGCTTGCAACTTATAAGATGTCTTATACATAACACATATGCTTTATTACTACCGTTGACAAAATTGTTTCTTGTTTTCAAAATGAAAAGCTCTAGAACAAATATAGTAATCAATGCTTCCCTCTGCGAAGGGCCTATCTTTTACTTTATTGTTGAGTCAGTTTTCCTATTCTTTCTATCCCAGAAGCAAACACTTGTATCAACTGTGTGCATTGATTCTTACATGTTTACTTATTGCACTTGTTATATTGCTTTGTGTTGACAATTATCCATGAGATAAATATGTTGAAGTTGAAATCAACCGCTGAAACTTATATCTTCCTTTGTGTTGCTTCAATGCCTTTACTTCGAATTTATTGCTTTATGAGTAACTCTTATGCAAGTCTTATTGATGCTTGTCTTGAAAGTATTATTCATGAAAAGTCTTTGCTATATGATTCATTTGTTTACTCATTATCTTCATCATTGCTTCGAATCGCTGCATTCATCTCATATGATTTACAATAGTATGATCAAGATTATGATAGCATGTCACTTCAGAAATTATCTTTGTTATCGTTTACCTACTCGAGGGCGAGTAGGAACTAAGCTTGGGGATGCTTGATACGTCCCAAACGTATCTATAATTTCTTATGTTCCATGCTACTTTTATGATGATACTCACATGTTTTATACACATTATATGTCATATTTATGCATTTTCCGGCACTAACCTATTGACGAGATGCCGAAGAGCCGATTCTTTGTTTTCTGCTTGTTTTTGGTTTCGGAAATCCTAGTAAGGAAATATTCTCGGAATTGGACGAAATCAACGCCCGGGGGCCTATTTTTCCACGAAGCTTCCGGAAGTCCGAGGGAGAGACGAAGTGGGGCCACGAGGTGCCGCCACAACGGGCGGCGCGGCCGACAAGGGGCCCGCGCGGCCCTGTTGTGTGGGGCCCCCGTGGCGCCTCTTGACCTGCCCTTCCGCCTACTTAAGGTCTTCGTCGCGAAACCCCCGATGCGAGAGCCACGATACGGAAAACCTTCCACGGACGCCGCCGCCGCCAATCCCATCTCGGGGGATTCGGGAGATCGCCTCCGGCACCCTGCCGGAGAGGGAATCATCTCTCGGAGGTCTCTTCATCGCCATGATCGCCTCCGGATCGATGTGTGAGTAGTTCACCCCTGGACTATGGGTCCATAGCGGTAGCTAGATGGTCGTCTTCTCCTCATTGTGCTATCATGTTAGATCTTGTGAGCTGCCTATCATGATCAAGATCATCTATTTGTAATCCTTCATGTTGTGTTTGTTGGGATCCGATGAATATTGAATACTATGTCAAGTTGATTATCAATCTATCATATATGTTATTTATGTTCTTGCATGCTCTCCAGTTGCTAGTAGAGGCTACGGCCAAGTTGATACTTGTGACTCCAAGAGGGGGTATTTATGCTCGATAGTGGTTTCATGCCTCCATTAAATGCAGGACGATGACGAAAAGTTCTAAGGTTGTGGATGTGCTGTTGCCACTAGGGATAAAACATCGATGCTTTGTCTAAGGATATTTGTGTTGATTACATTACGCACCATACTTAATGCAATTGTCTGTTCTTTACAACTTAATACTGGAAGGGGTTCGGATGATAACCTGAAGGTGGACTTTTTAGGCATAGATGCATCTTTGGATAGCGGTCTATGTACTTTGTCGTAATGCCCCGATTAAATCTCATAGTACGCATCATGATATATGTACGTGCATTGTTATGCCTTCTTTATTTGTCAATTGCCCAACTGTAATTTGTTCACCCAACATCTGCTATCTTATGGGAGAGACACCACTAGTGATCTGTGGACCCCGGTCCTATTCTTTACATCTGAAATACAATCTACTGTAATTCTTCTTTACTGTTCTTTGCAAACAACCATCATCATCCACACTATACATCTAATCCTTTGTTTACAGCAAGCCGGTGAGGTTGACAACCTCACTGTTACGTTGGGGCAAAGTTTTGTTATTGTGTTGTGCAGGTTCCACGTTGGCGCCGGAATCCCTGGTGTTGCGCCGCACTACACTCCGCCACCAACAACCTTCAACGTGCTTCTTGGCTCCTACTGGTTCGATAACCTTGATTTCTTACTGAGGGAAAACTTGCTGCTGTGCGCATCACACCTTCCTCTTGGGGTTCCCAACGGACGTGTCAACTACGCGCATCAAGCCGCATCACCTTCATCCTCATCACCATCATCATCAACAGGAGTAGGAGCACGAGCAGTCCGAGGAGGAAGGCCACCATGAGCATACATGGAGAAGTCGAAGTTCTAGATCATCTCATCGGTAAGGGGAGGCATCTCCCACTGAGGTGCTACTACAGGCTCCATCTCAGGTCCAGAAGGAGGAACAGGTGCATGCCGTGAAGCCATGAACTCATTCTGGCGCCTCCTTGTCTCCTGGTTCAAAGCAAGACTCTGATGTGCAACATCATTGGTGTTCTTGCACATTTGCCACATGCTGGAGAAGAAGCGAGCGGCACCATGATTGGAGCGCCGAGAGTAGCTGGAGCTAGCATCATGATCATAGCGTTCCTTGGAACGGCGCTCAGTGGAAGGCATCATGGAGGGAACATCCGGACGAGTGGTCTCCTGAGTGGGGATCCTGAAGGGTTCCATGATGACCCTTTCATCTAGTGTGTTGAGAGGAGCAGGTACAATGTAGTTGATGAGCCTCTGAACATACTGAGCATAGTTGGAAGTCATGCGACCCATAACAGACCGCTTCAGTTCACAGTGAATGAGATCACAACCATCAATCTTCCTTACCCTGTCAGGATGGCAATAGTACATCAGATTTAGGTGATAGTTCCTGACTTCACTGGTGTCGCCAGACTTGCTGATGAGACTCTCACGGAACATCTTGGCAAGGACAAGATATGAGTAGTACATCCCAGAGATAGTGGGAGGCCCGGGTGTAGGATTCGCAGGATAGCAAAAGGAGATGTCACCCTTAGCAAGCTTAGACCGAGAGTGAATCTTGTACCCTGGAGCATTGTCACCACCACAACCCATGGCTGCACGGAACTGAGAGTAGGTGCATGAGTACTTCTCCTTGCCAGTCATCCAAGTGATAGTGCGATCTTCATCATCATGGAAGAATACGGTGCAATGGAATTGACGGACAAGAATAGGACAGTAGATGCTGTCAGCTTGTTCATCATCGGGCTTTAGGCACACAAGATCATATAGTCTCAACCCCTTCAAAGTTTCAACCACAAAGCGGTACTTTGTGGCTTCATGCAAGGCAAGCTCGTCAGGGTTGATGGCCTTGGGCATCACAACAGCACCATTCTTCATACACTCGCGAGTGTCATAGAAACCTTCCCATATGGCTGCTTGAGTTTTGGTCCAGAAGAACTTGTCCCCACCAAGGTAAGTCCGTTGCGCATAGCGATACGGATTCACCATCCTCAAATCCTGCCAATCACCATGATGTGCGTCTGCTATATTGAAGGTTGGCACAATTTCATCATCCACTTGAGCTGCGTGCTTATCCTTCCTCTTACCACCAACTGTCTTGGTACTTCCCCCAGCTGCGCTGCCAGTGTCATGAGCCTGAGGTGCTTTAGAAGGCATGCGGCCACTAGAACGGCGGGGTGGATCCACCGTAGGCCTTCCTCTCTTGGGAGGAGCGTCGCGTCCTTCACCACTCCAACTTTCTGTGAATGAGAAAATAGAGCGAGGATAGCAGTGGGGTAAGTGTACATGTCATCAATAAGAGGGAAGCCAAAAAGCATAGCATATATCCAAGTGTATTGATGAGATTGTGCGAAAACTGGGTGATCCGGCGCACAGGCCGGTCCAACCGGGCGGCAGACCGGACGAGCCGGTTGCCAATCCGGTTGACCGTGCGGCACACCGGGCCGGCCGGTTGAGCGGCCGGTTGACCGGGCTGGTGACCGGATCTGTCGACTTGTGAAGTGTTGCCCAGATTTTCTACCACAAAATCATGCAAAAGCTCATAAATTTGAATATAAACTATAGCAATAGAGTGGAGTATGTGCATTGTGTTGTGAGACACTCTAAAGGCATGAGGACTTACAAACCCTAACCCTAACCCTAAAATTTCCTCAAATCTTGTCAAGAAATTGCAATGTGTGATGAGGACTAGAGAATAGGGAGAAAGGGAGAGCACATTACCCGAAGACAAGGTCCTCCTTGATCAAGAGAGCAAGAAGAACACAAGGTAGGGCTTGAAACCCAAGAACTCCAAAATTTCCCAAAATAGCTTGAGAGGGACCAAATCCTTTGGTGGAGTTGTTCCAAGGGGCCCGATCTATGGTTTGGTGGAGTTTGGGAGGATTCTTGTGGTGGGAAGGCCCTATATCATGGTGGAGGTGCTGGAGGCGGCGGCCATGGAGGTGTGGGAGTTGGGGGGTAATGAGGAAGAAGACCCCAAGGGGTATCCTCTTCCACACATATCAGGTCGCACGGCCGGTCGGGCGCCCGGTCGACCGGACCTGGCGCCGGCTGGTCCAGCCCAGAGGCCGGTCCAACCGGGCCAGAGACCGGCCAGAGACTAACTGCCCAGTTTTGTCTCGTTTTTGCCTCGTTTTGCCCCTATGATTTGTGTAAATGTGTGTGAATACTCAGATGATGACATGTACATATAGATAGATAGATAATGATGAGATGAGCATAGACATGGGGTTGGAAACACAAAGTTCTCTAGGCATACCCATTGGAGAGAAAATCCAAACAAGATGTAAATAGCAACAATGGGCATGATTCGAAATATATATCAAGAATCATAAGTCATTTTGAAATGAATTTTGCAATAAGATCATTTGGCCCTATATAGTCAAATCAAGTTGTAATGAAGGCTCAATGAGGGGCGGGGATTACTCCCCCTATGTGAAAGCGCAAATGTCATGAGACCTCGAAGAGACATGCTTGGGTCCATATAATGACATTGGGTCTATTTATGTTGCACACATAGGTATGCATCATACCAAGACATGGTAGGATGACTATCCCCATATGTGCTATGCCTCTAAGCTAGATAGCAAGATAAATGCAAGAATATAGTGCAAGAAGTTAATCAATCCAAGTTTTTAGGATCAAGAATACCAAGTTCTCCTCTCAAGTCAACAAACCGGGCTTCATCCAAAGGCTTAGTGAAAATATCCGCCAATTGGTAGGTTGTTCCCACATGAGTGAGATCAATATCCTTATTGGCAACATGATCACGTAGGAAGTGATGGCGAATGTCAATATGTTTGGTGCGACAATGTTGAACCGGGTTATTGGCGATCTTAATTGCACTTTCATTGTCACAAAGAAGAGGCACCGTACCAAGAGACACACCATAGTATTTCAAGGTTTGCTTCATCCATAACAATTGAGTGCAACAATATGCCGCGGATATGTATTCGGCTTCGGCGGTGGATAAAGCGGTGGAGTTTTGTTTCTTGGATTACCAACTCACCAATGACCGGCTAATAAATTGGCAAGCCCCGGAGGTAGACTTCCGGTCAACCTTATCACCGGCCCAATCGGAATCCGAATAGCCAATGAGTTCAAAGGTTGACCCCTTTGGATACCATAGCCCGAGAGTAGGAGTGAGAACAAGGTATCTTAGAATCCGTTTGACCGCCATTAAATGGCTCTCCTTGGGAGCGGATTGAAAACGAGCACACATCCCTACACTTAGCATGATATCCGGCCTAGAGGCACAAAGGTAGATCAAGGATCCTATCATGGAGCGGTATACCTTTATGTCCACATCCTTCTCACCGTCACATGAACCAAGTTGCCCCTTTACGGGCATGGGTGTCTTCATTGGGCTTGCATTGGTCATGTTGAATTTCTTGAGCATGTCCTTCACATACTTTTCTTGAGAGATGAAGGTGCCTTTTGCAAGTTGCCTCACTTGGAATCCTAGTAAGAACTTCAACTCTCCCATCATGGACATCTCAAATTTCCTAGTCATCAATAGCTCAAAAGCTTTGTTATGATTGGGGTTAGTTCCACCAAATATAATATCATCAACATATATTTGACATATAAATAAGCCACCCCCTTTAACCCGTTTGGTGAAAAGGGTGGAATCGACCTTTTTCCATACAAAACCCATCATGTAGTAAGAAATCCCTAAGGAACTCATACCAAGCACGTGGAGCTTGCTTGAGACCATAGAGTGCCTTATGGAGTAAATACACGTGGTTGGGTCGGCATGGGTCTTCGAAACTCGGGGGTTGAGCCACATATGCGGTTTCTTTTAGGGGACCATTCAAAAATGCACTTTTCACATCCATTTGATATAGTTTGAAATTGTGGAAAGATGCAAATGCAAGCAAAAGACGAATAGCTTCAAGACGGGCTACCGGCGCAAAGGTATCCTCAAAATCCATACCTTCTATTTGGGCAAACCCTTGCGCCACTAACCTTGCTTTGTTTCGTATGACAATGCCATTCTCATCTTGCTTGTTCTTGAATACCCATTTGGTCCCAATAACATTGATGCGATGATCCTTGGGTCTCTCAACTAGAGACCATACTTCATTACGAGTGAAACACTCCAATTCTTCTTGCATGGCAATTACCCAATCCGGATCAACCAAGGCTTCATGTACCTTGAGTGGTTCAAAACTAGACACAAAAGCATGGTGTTGACAATAAGTGATAAGTAATGCATGGTGTCTACGAGTTACCACTCCTCTTGAAATGCTACAAAGGACTTGATCCACTTTCATGTCACTTGCCCTTGTAGCGGCCTTGATCTTCCGAATGGTTCCTTCATGATCAATGAATTTATCCCTTGCTAGTGCTTGATCATGAGGGATCACTTGAGCTTGATCATGAGTTGTGGATGTCTCTTGATCATCATCATGGTCTTGCTCATTGGAATGAGGACTTTTGATGTAGCCCCGCCTATCGTCGACACTACACCATGGCCAAGGACTCCCCCAAGTGGACCAACAAGCGCAACCCCGCCTATCATCGACGCTACACCATGGCCAAGGAGTCCCCCAAGTGGACCAACAACACAAACCCCCGCCATATATGTCAAGGTGAACTCCTTCCTCTCGACACTCGACCTCGTCAATACCTTGGATGGAATGCTACCTCATGTCGGCGTGTTACATGTCATTAGGTACAAGAGTCATCGAGGAACCGGAGGGAAGGAACTCCCATGGTGCAAGGAAGAGAGAAGAAGAAGAAGGAAAGAAGAGAAGAAGGAAGAGGAAGAAGAGGCGGGAGGAAGAGGCCCAGCCGGTCCAGAGGCCGGCCAACCGGGCCCCAGGCCGGACAAGCCGGTCCCAGGGCCGGTCAGACCGGGGCCCCGACCGGATCCACAACCGGCGTCGTACCGGCGCCAAACCGGGAAACTTTTGCGAACTTCCCGGTTGGCAGCCGGTTGACCGGGTTCTGCACCAGGCTGCCCGGTCTACAGCCCGGTTGAAACCCGGTTGACCGGATTTCATGGGACAGACTCGACCGGAAACGGCCCGAGTCGACCAACCGCGTACCTTTTCGACCCAAGTCGCCTTGTACCTCTATATAAGCACCTAGGTCATCCCCTTTACCCCTTAGACAAGATTTAGGCTTAAACATGACTTTGAGCTTTGTCTCCCTAGGGTTTCATCCCCTTTGTATCAAGGCTACCCTTGTTGGATGTATGGATTTGGTGTGTGAGATTCTAGTGCTACCCACTCTCTCTCCCACTCCTTGATTCATCTCCCTCACCAATCTCTCCACTCGGAATTCTACCGCGCGTCTCTTCCGGGTTGATTCTATTGGCGTGGTCCATCGAGCCACGGGGGTAAGTATCGATTGTATCGGGTTGGTGTGCGTGCGTGAGTTCTTCGTGTTCATCGTGTTCTTCGCGTTCTCCCTCCCTCCCTCCTTGGATTTCGGGTCAACCGCAAGATCGGGCCACACACGGGGTCTTAGACCTCATCAACTTTCTTCTTGTTCTTCGGAATGTGACTCATCTTGAGTGGAGGATGGTTCTTGAGTTGCACTTGATGGTTCGGCTTGAGTTGAGCTAGGCTCCACTTGAGCCGTGCTTGATACTTCTACTCCATCATCTTGGTCATCATTATGAACTTCTATGGGCCGGATGTGTCCAATGCCCATATGCTTGATGGCACTAGATGGATCATCATATTATCTGCAACACATGGAACAACTTGCTCCACTTGGGAGCCATTATCCTCCAAGAACTCCATGTCACAATATACTTCAATAGTCCCAGTGGACCGGTTGTAGTATCTATAGGCGTGAGAGTTCTCCGCATAACCAACAAATATGCCCTCTATGGTTCTAGTTTCAAATTTACCGAGCTTTCCTTTGTTGTTCTTAACAAGACATTTGCATCCAAAGACACGAATGTACATGACATTAGGCTTGTTACCGGTAAGAAGCTCGTATGGAGTTTTGTTGTGGAGGGGATGGAGGAAGAGCCGGTTGGAGTAGTGGACGGCCGTAGAGATGGCTTCTCCCCAAAAGTTGTGGGGTGAGTTGAATTCACTTAACATGGTTCTTGCCATCTCAATGATAGTCCGGTTCTTCCTTTCAACAACACCATTTTGTTGAGGGGTGTATGGCGCCGAAAACTCATGCTTGATGCCCTCATCATCGACAAACTCTCGCATGGTGTAGTTCTTGAACTCGGTGCCATTGTCGGTTCTTATCGTCTTGATCTCGGATTCATACATACGTTGAGCTTTCTTGGCGAAAATGATGAACTCCCTATGGGTCTCGTCCTTAGACTTAAGGAGAAAGACCCAAGAGTATCTTGAGTAATCATCAACAATGACGAGTCCATATTTGCTCCCACCAAGAGTATCATAATGTGATGGCCCAAAGAGATCCAAATGAAGGAGCTCCAAAGGCCTAGATGTGGTGACGATGCTCTTGGTAGGATGTCTCTTCTTGAGTTGCTTTCCGTCTACACATGCACTGCAAACACAATCTTTCTCAAAAGAAATGCCGGTTAGTCCCACAATGTGTTCACCCTTTAGGAGTTGTCTGAGATTCCTCATGTTGACATGACCAAGGCGGCGATGCCACAACCAACCTTCGTCATGCTTGGTCGCCATTAGACATGTGGAGTGAGAGGAGCTCTCTTTCGAGAGGTCAACCACGTAAAGGTTGTTCTCCACATATCCAACGAGGACCAATTTGAGATTGTCACTCCTAAAGACTTTCACACAATAACTAGTAAAATATGAATTGTAACCGGCATCGGCAAGATGATATATAGAAAGTAAGTTATAGCCAAGGGATTCAACAAGCATAACCGTCTCAAGGCACAAGTCCTTAGAGATTGCTACCTTGCCATACCCAAGTACCTTTCCCTTTGAGTTATCACCAAAGGTAATGCTTGACTTCTTGTTGATATCTTCAATGAATTGATCAAGCACACCTCTTCCTCCGGTCATATGATTGGTGCATCCACTATCAAACACCCATTTTGGACCACCGGAGGAATACCCCTACAAAATCAAGTAGAGGATTTAGGAAACCATCGATTAATGGGTTCCTTTGCAATGGCAACAATGTCTTTTGGTACCCAAATTGAGTACCCTCTATAAGCATAGCCATTAGGAGGGCCAACATAGTTAGCATAGACATTCCCATAATAATCAACAGATAATGCATAGTGATCGTTTGGCCCCGTGCAGTCACCACTAGTGGCTTTGCCCTTTGAGGCTTTGCCATTATTAGTGACCTTCTTGTTCTTATCTTGAGCGGGTTTCTCTTTGTTGTAGTTCTTTTTCTTGTGAGACTTGGGAACATATCCAAGTCCAAACTTTTGATTGTTTGACCTTTGCTTACTCAAGGGGTCATCCAATCCCATCTTGTTCTTGGCGGTGGTGAACTTTGCAAGTTCCTTTGTTAACCTAACATTTTCCTCAAGAATAGATGCTTGCTCACAAGAGGATTCATTAGGATGATAGTCGAGACCATATTTAGTCACCAAGTATTCAAGATATGCAGTGGTCTCAACATGCAAAGAGAGTTCCTCTTGTAAACGAACATGTTCCTCAACAAGCTTAGCATGCTCACTAGTAAAAGAGATAGGGGAACTAGCATGCTTTTCAACAACAATGGGATCCTTCATTGATTCAAGTGCCTTTGTGTAGGTTTCTTGGAGTAGGTCATGGTTCTCTCCAAGTTTCTTGAGCTCGTCCTTAACAAGCTTGTTAGCTCTTTCAAGGTGGTCAAGATCCCTAGTGAGAGAAGCATGAGCAACTTCAAGTTCCTCCTTTGAGGTATGGAGCACTTGAGTCAAAGATTGAGCCCTATCAATAGTTTCTAGGTCCTTAACTTTATCAAGTTCATAAGTTTCAATTTGTTGCTTAAGACCTTGAGATATGCACCTTTCGGTTTTTAGCTCTTGTCTTAGGAGATTGAATCTCCGTTCCTTCTCATTCAAATTATATTCTAATTCCTCAATGGACTCATCCTTTTCCTTGAGTGAGTCCATCAAGAAATCAAACTTGACAAGAGCTTCACCACGAAGGGTGCATCTAACATCATAGAGTTCCTTAAGCCCAATTAATTCTTCTTGATTTTCGTTTTCATCATCAAGAACACTAGATAGGGAAGGTGGAGGTTCCATTACCTTGGTTTCCCTTGCCATAAGACAAGAGCCAACGATTGTAGAGGAGGGAGAGTCATCGGAGTCATCATCTTGAGTTGTTCTTGCCATGAAGGAAGATCCAACATCATTCTCCGTGGAGTAGTCCTTGGAGTAGTCATATGTGAAGAGTGAGCCGGGCTTAGAGAAAGCCAAGCCGGCCACCCCGGCCTCCTTCTCCTCATCTTCCTCTTCATCATCGGACAAGTACTCGGCCCCAACAAAGGCTCTTCCCTTGTTCTTCTTGTATCGATCGTTGATTGGGTTTGGCTTCAATCTTGGCTTGACCCCTTTGATGAATCTTGGCTTGTCTACCCTTTTCTCATAAGGGCACTCATTTGCAAAGTGGCTATCTTCATCACAATTGTAGCAAGTTCTCTTCTTCTTCTTGTCATTGAGGAGCATTGGGAACTTTGCCTTGTATTTCTTGGCAAAGAAAGCAAAGTCGGTAGCAATGTCACTAGTTGAAGTCATCTCTTCTTCTTCTTCTTCAATTTCATAGTCTTCTTTGCTTCCATGATCGGCCCTAGCTTTGAGAGCAAGGTTGTGTGACGCTTCATGGTTGTGTGAGGCTTCATCAACACGGTTCATTGCCATGAGCCTCTTTCCCGCTTTGGCCATGTTTTCATTGGCGGCCACATAGGAGACTAGATCATCGGAGTTGAGATCGGCACTCTTGGTCATGATTTGCAAGTTGAGTGCAAGGTTGGTGTCTTCTTGCTTGACGGCAATCATAGCAATGACCTTGGACTTTATGAATGCTTCATTCATCTCGAAGCCGTCATTGTACTTCTCAACACCAAGTCCCTTGACTCTTACTCTAAGAGCACCAAGCTTAGCATAGGCATCGGCCACGGATTCATGAACTAGTGGGCCTCTTGCTTTGCGGTCTCGTAAAGAGCTGATTGGATCAAATCGGTTCCCTCTTGGAGTACTACGATCCGATCCCACAACTCTTTAGCGGAGTCGATGTCATTGACTTGATCAAGAAGCTTGCGGTTGATGCCACTTCTAATCTTGTCACGTGCGGAGGCATTGAGTTGACGGTTGTAGAATTCGGTGGAGGTCAACCGAATGGGATCTTGTGGCTCCCGGTATCCATGAACAATGATCTCCCATAACTCCACACTGCAGCTGCGAATATGAGATTCCATAGAAGATTTCCAAAAGGAAAGTGAGTTCCATCAAAATGGGGAACATTCCCACTATGGTTTATATGAGGCATGGGTGAAGTGTTTTTGGGATAGTCATGATTAACTTCATGGAAACTCCCTAGAGAGGCCGAAGCCGCACTAGGAGGAGGTCCACTAGTCAAGTTCTTAAGCATGGCAGACATTTCTGTCATTTGGTTTTGTAGCTCATCCTCCTTTTTCTTCTTCTCGGCATCATATGCCAAGAATCTAGATTTCATCTCTTTAATCGAAAGGTTAGAGTCGTCATCTAGACCCTCGAAGAGTTTATCCATCTCACTCTTAAGGCGGTGAAGCCCTTAATAAGAGTCCAGAGCTCGATACCAATTGAAAGTATAGAGATGGTAAACCTAGAGGGGGTGAATAGGTTTCTACAAGTTTTAATTCTTTCTTTGCAATATTAGGCTTTGCGGAATATAAAGGTGAGCCTAATGCAAACTAGGTGAAGCAACCTATATGAGGATACAACTAACTTCGAGCACGAAGGCTCTCACGAGCGATTAAATCACAAGTAAAGAGTTCGGTTAGAGATAACCGATAGCACGCGGAGACGAGGATGTATTCCCGTGTTCCCTTCCTTTGCAAGAAGGTACGTCACGTTTGGAGGGGTTGAGGTCCCACGAAGGATTCCCCACGCCACGAAGGCTCACCCTATTCTCCGGAGCCTATCCCACGAATGAATAACTCACTCACTTGTGGTAGACTTTGAGGTAGCATCCAAACCTTCACAATCTTGCCCGGAGCAAATCCACAGCCCGGATGCTTCCGGACTCCTCTTGCCCACCTAGGGTTTCCAAGGAACCCTATAAAGCAAGCTTCTCGATGAATACAAGGGGGAATGAGATTTGGCTTGGTAGAACAGTAGATCGGGTCCTCCTCTAACGATTCCCCGGAGGGATTTGAGTTTGGGTGGAGGAGGAGGGAGATCTGAGGCTTTTGGTGTTTCTAGCAATTGAGTAAGAGAGAGAGAGAGCTCAAGAACAGCTTGTAGTGTAGTGCCTGACTGTTCAGAGGTAGGAGAAGGCCTATTTATAGTGTTCTTCGAAATATGGCCGTTGGTCACTTGCCACCTCATCTTTTCTCCCGACAAACCCGGTCAACCGGACCACAGACCGGATTGCCCGGTGCAGGGGCCGGTCGGACCGGACCAGGGACCGGAGTCACTTTGCGTCGTCCAGGAACTCCTCCGGTTGGCGCCCGGTTGGCGACCGGTCGACCGGGCCGCACGCCGGACTCGCCGGTCGGTAGGCCGGCTGACCGGTCGACAACCGGATTTGTTGGGTCCTCGTTTGGAGCCCGGTTGGCGACCGGTCGACCGGGCCGCGCGCCGGACTCGCCCCGGTTGGCGACCGGTTGACCGGGTAGCACGCCGGACTGGCCGGTTGGACCGGGCGGCAGACCGGATTTCTGCTGTAGACCCCTTTTCGATTGTTGTTGAAGTGGGGGGTCTCCTTTAGCCTTCTTGTTCCTTTGATACACCATTTATGCCTCTTTGCCTAATACCTGAGATTATCCTTATAAACATATTAGGCCAAGTACTCTAGCACGGTGTCATTGTTACCAAAATAATGGATAAGGGTAAAATACCCTTACATAAAGAGATTTAAGAAGTAAATTCAAATAGTGCAGAAATCTGTCAAAATAGAACAATGGGTAAGGATCGATTTTTTCGAAGATCCTATGTTGCTCATTGAGAAAAGTGGTCAACTAACGAAAGTTATATAATAATCCATGGCATATGCATAAAAAATGGCAGCTCAAAATTTTGCTCTGGCTATTTTTACGAATTTTTATGGTGACATCACAGAATCTGTTTCTGGATTACAACTTTCTCAAATCTTACTTTCTTCCTATTAGAGGCTATTCTTGGCACGAAAACTAAATAAAAGTGATAAGAAGAGGTTATTACAGAAGTAATAACTTCGAAGACTCAACAAAAGAAAAATTATAGAAAATAAACATGGGTTATCTTCCAAGAGTGATTTTCTTTAACGCCTTTCAGCTAGGCTCAGTAATTTGAGAAGATGCTCACATAAAAATATGAATTGAAGCAAAAGAGAGCATCAAGGAGTAAATATAAAACAAATTTAATTCTAACCCACTTCATATGCATAGGAATCTTGTAAGAAAATAGATCAAAGAAGCACATACTAACAAGCATAAGAAAGCAAAACAAGTGCAACTTCAAAATTTTCAGCATATAGAGAAGTGTTTTAGTAACATGAAAACGTCTACAACCATATTTTCCTCTCTCATAATAACTTTCAGTACCACCATGAATAAACTTAATAATATAACTATCACATAAAACATTCTTATCGTGAGTCACATGCATAAAGTTATTACTCTCCACATAAGCATAATCATTCTTATTAATTGTAGTGGGAGCAAATTCAACAAAATAACTATCATTATTATTCTCATCACCATAATTATCAAATATAGGAGGCATACTGAAATCAACATTAATTTTATCCTCAATAGCAGGTGGACTGAAAATAACATAATCATCATTGTAATCATCATACATTGGAGGCATAGTATCATCAAAGTAAATTGCCTCCTCCGTGCTTGGGGGTCTAAAATATCATGCTCATCAAAACCATCTTCCCCAAGCTTTGACTTTTCCAAAGCATTAGCAATAATGGTGTTCAAAGAATTCATACTAATAACATTGCTACGAGCATGCAAGTAAAATTCCATAGGTTTTCTAATTTTCTCTTCAAACACCTTATGTCCTAATTCAAGATAAATACTATAAAGCTCTCTAATTTTATTGTTGTTTTCCATTAAGCCTAACTAGTGAAAATAAAAACAAGAAACAAAAAGATATAATTGCAGAATCTAAAGGAAATAACCTTGAGCACTCACCAGCATCTAAAAAACTTAGTAGTGAGTACATGTTACCTTACCTCCCGGGCAACAACACTAGAAAAGAGCTTGTTACCGTGGGAGTAAGCAATCTCTGTGGTGTAACTTTTCTTCAGGTCCCGGCAACGGCGCCAGAAAAGAGCTTGATGTTTACGCACGCTTCTATTCTTGTAGAGAGTGTTGGACCTCCCTCCTCATCATGGGAGTCAGCAACGGCGATGGAGATGGAGGCGGGGGCGATTCCCCGTCCCAGCAGCGTGCCAGAACAGAGACTTCTGTCTCCCGAATCTTCTCTGGATGATGGCGGCCACGACGGAACTTTTCGTGGATGGAGGCTTGTATATTTAGGATTTTTCTGGCGGGAGCTTTATATAGGCGGAAGGGCAAGGTCAATGGAGGCCTAGTAGCCCCACACCTACCCTAGGCGCGTGCGAGGTCCAGGCCGCACCTAGGGGTGGTTTGGGCGCCCTGCTGCCCCTTTTCGACCCCCTTCAGACTTCGTCTTTGTTTCGTTAAAATATTGACTTCGGCTTTTGTTTCGTCTAATTCTGAGAATATTTCCTGTACAACTTTTTTTAAATACAAAAATAGCAGAAAACAAGGAACTGGTACTGTGACATCTTGTTAATAGGTTAGTGCCGGAAATCATTTAAAAGTGTAACGAAGTGTAAACAAAACATGTATGAATTGGTGTAAAAAAGCATGGAGCATCAAAAATTATACATACGTTTGAGACGTATCACCCGACAACTCCGGCCACCGCGCTGTGCCACTCCTGGCGCTTATGAGGACATCTCATATGTTGATACAACCGATGTACCTACAGCCACACAAATACAAGAACCAATCACTCGAGCTCGTGCCAAACAACTTAACTATCAGATACTTTCGTTTCTTGGAACTATTCCTCACATACATGAGAATATGATGCTGCCTAAATCAGATGTGTTTGTTACTCTTAGGAGTGATTGATCTGGAATGGATGAGAAGGACAAGCATTGGAGCATGATCACACATGGAGGAGATGGCAGCAAACATGTGAGAATTGAAGAGGACGTCCCAAGTGGAGATTTCGGAACTTTGAAGCCACCATAATGATGATTGAAAACTTGGATGAAATATACAAGATTACACTTCATAATTTCGTTCATAGCATAATATGGTGCTGCGTCACCTTTAGTTTTGGGTCAGGCCCATGTCATTTTTGCAGCAATTGACTTTTCACTTTTTAGAGTTCGTATTAAAGGTGAAAAGACCTTCTAGGGTTTGGTTTGGCCACCATACGTATGGCTGGCCGAAACCTCACATTTTCCTCCTTTAAATACCCCCATAGCCGTCACGTTTAGACTCGGATTTTGATTAGACTAAAAGTTAGTCATTGATGCAACTCTCGTGTACTTATTTTGAGGCCAACGCTTAGAACAAGACTGCCTATTCGGAATCCCACCTTAGTCAATAAAACTTTCATCTTTCATCCGTAATAATCTGATTGCATTATTTGTTCTTACTTGTTCTCGATTTCAGGTAGGAGTTAAAACCCTCGCTGGTCAAGCTGATCGTGCATCCGCAAGATCAGTAACTCCCGGAGATTGTTCTAACGATTGCATTGGCGCACGAGGCTTTGCACGTATAGTCAGATCGTCAAGCACGAACTCCACCAACAAATCGAATTATTCTCGTCTCATCGAAAGATCGGCCACCTTTGCCCTATCAGGCGCCAAAAGCTTCCTCTACCTACCGCGGCCCGATTCCATGGCGGAGGAGGTAGCCTGCGGCCATCCCTTGCAAAGCGGCGGACCAGATCGAGGATATAATTTGATAGCTTGTAAGTTAAGTCGGCGAATACCTACATATGTTTAGCAAGGGTAAGAAGAAAAGTATACTAAACAAATAACTCTGGTGCCACCGACATAGGATTTTCTGAAAATCAATTGTGATGTTGCTTATACACCGGGTGAGACACATGCAACCTAGGGAGTTGTAGTTCATGATATGAGGGCAAGGTTGGTTGTTGCTAGGGCTGGAAAAACGGAAGTAGTATATGATGTTTGTGTTGTTGAATTCCATGCTCTGGAACAAGGTGTTGATGTAGCCGTGGAGCTTGGCGCTATTCGAGCGGTGTTTGAAACCGATTCGGAATTGTTGTCTATCGCAATGAACCAGCGTGGATAAGATTTTCCCAAGTGGCAGCCTCAATTGATGATTAAAAATCCAATTACATTCATGGTTCTCTAGGTCTGAAGTACGAGTTTGTGTTTTACCCTACTTAGGTAAATCTTGTAATGCATATGAGGTTTCAGCGTGGGAAGTTAATGTACCGGTCCGTGTGGCCGAAATTATGGTGGGCGATATGCCCTATACCTAGCAATAAAGGAGTAAGGTTTCTCTCCATAATTTTCGTCCATTTTTTCCTTGACCCTGTTATCAATCAAAATTACAAATGTAGCGATCACAAAGTGGAACAGTTGCACGGTTTCAAATTTCCGATGAAAAAACCAGACACCCTTATGTCATGGTTTCCTCCGTCTCCTTCACGAACACGAACCATGACACCTAATCTCGGCTGATTTCTGTTTAATTTACTGCCCCCTTTCTACGAAAATCCGCCCATATAAACCAACTAGACTTAAAAAAATCTTTGGACAGTAGTTAAATATAAATACACAATATAAAATACTAGTAATAGATTAAATAAAAATAACGATAAAGTGAGGTTACCTAGGTAGACAAACTAGAAAATAGAAGTTGATTTTTTTTCACTCCCACCACAGCGCCTAAGGTTTTAAATAAAAAAAATTGATTTTTATATAGTAAAACTATCTAAGGCTTAGAAAATATTTAAGATGTACTCTCTCCGTCTATAAAAAGATGTCAAGAGGTTCATCTATATTCAAATGTATCGCACTAAGAGCATCTCTAGCAGAGCCTGTAAAAGTGCAAACCGAAAAACTCGAGTTCAGTCTCCGCGCAGAACAGACCGTGTAAACTAGAACTGAAAAACGGAATCTTCAAAAATCATCATCTTTGAACTGTCTGCGCTGCTGCCTTAGATCTCCCCGGCCGCACTCCAGCTGCAGCTGCGAGCTTGGGATCAGACGAGGACGATCCCGTACAGGCAAGGTCCGGGCGGCGCGGCCGGACACGGCCGGACGCGGCCGGAATTGCTGCTACGACTTGGCCGTAATAGCTGCTACGGTTTGGCGTGATTGCTCTTGATCGATGCAGCTGAGGATTGGTGCTCTTGGCCGCGCATGCAGCTGCTTGCAGCTGCAGCTTGGCAACGCACGCCCCCGCGCTAGCTGCTCCTGCTTGGCGCCGCGCCCGCGGCGCATGCCACCGCGCTGCTGCGCAGCCTGTCCGCCACCACGCCGCGCCATAGCCTGCTATGTACGCTCGCCGCACGTCTTGTCTGCAGCCTCGAGCTTAGTCGTCGTCGCAAAATTTTAGCAAAGCAGCCAGAAATCGGCGGCTGGAGGCGATTGTACGGACGGCGGCGCTGGAGAAGTCTGTTCAGTTTTCGGTCTGTAAACCACCCTTTGGTCTGTATTAGTAGGGTTGAGTCTAAACTTTTTCGGGCCCCTGAAAAACTTTTTCGGGCCGAACGACGAGTTCAGTCTCTGTTCTGCGCCACTTTCAACCTGAACCCGTAAATAGGACGGAAAAATACGGTTCCGGCGTGATTTACGGGCTCTGTTAGAGATGCTCTAAAGGGTGTCTAGATGTTGGATAATTAGGTACAATTTTCATGATTAATTCCAGAATATTAAGCATGACAACAGTAACTACTAACATGTGAAACTCGAACATACTAGATGCAGTGATCAACATGAACAGAGTAGAGCAAACAATACAACATCCATCGCTAAACGGATCGAGATATGTCGCGCGTACCGATCCGGTGGAGGTGGCGGTGAAGGTGTAGCGACGATGTCTGCAGCGAGTAACGTTGTTGATGACAACGTTGTTGATGACGGGGACGACGGGTCGTAGTAGACGGCGTTGAAGACGGCGGTAGGCAGCACCGCCCGACTTGGACGGAAGGCGACCCGTGATGAAGAGCTTGAGCAGTCGCGCGAGCGCTTCCCAAAAGCCTAATTCGCCCTCTCCCGTACGGGATCGCAAGGACGAGCGGTTCCGGAGACCTGCTCTCCCGTTCGCCGATGCACGTCGGCGCGCGGGATGGAGTAGGCTATGGTGGCGGCGCAAGCAGAGAGAGGTGGAAACCCTAACTCGTGTATCGGATGTGATTATGCGGTAGCCGGGCAGGAGATTATATAGGCTCGGGAAACCCTAGGCAACGTGGGCCACGCCCACATCGGATCCGGGAGCGACCCGAACCGACTAACTGCGACGCGTCCGTCTAGGACTCTGTTCGTTTTCCTGAGCTGCAAAAAGTAAGGAAAGTCTCGGCTCAATCCACTCACCACGAGCGCGGCGCGCGCGTCGTGACGTGACGAGTCGAGTCGAGTCGAGCGAGCGAGCGAGGAGGAGGAGGAGGAGGAGCGCGCGCGTGTAGCACTCCTATTCTCACTCACTTACTAGTGGTGAAACAACCCACCTTATAAGGTGGTCTAACTTCCTCCCAACTTTCCATGTGGGACTAAACTTCCCACCTCTTGCCACTCCCTAGTGAGCTGCCACCAACTTGGGCTCAAACTCACAAGGCTGCCACTAAGTGGGCTTTGAGATTTATAGGGAAAATCTGAAATCTAGTATGGGCCATTAAGTGTAGGCCCAATATTTCAACAATCCCCCACCAGATCTCAAATCCCCATTTAGAGATTTACCAATACTCATTGCTTGTTTTATATACCAGTGTTTCAGCGGAGACTGTTAAGTTGAACTTCCGCCTAGAACCTTAAGCTACATCCATTCACACTTGAACAATGGACTAAGCCTTGAATTGCAAGTTTTGCGTGAACAGGGTTTCAATCAAAGTCATAACCGATACATGGCTGCCGTAGCCTACCCTGCGGGTGAAGCATATGCGTCATACTTCGTGGTCTCTTCATGAGTTTACTAGAGATCACCCAAATCTCATAGATTGCGACGTTTAACAATCAGACTCATATAGGTGTGTTATTTCAAGAATGCTCCGTAGGACGAGCATCTTTGCTAAAATAGTCAACATAAACACATTGAGGCTTGTTGCCAACCCTGCCTACTGGCAATTGAGAGTTGTGCATCTTCACATAGAGAAGGTTACATAACTCTCTCCTCAATTAAACCACTAGTTTGTTCTTCCCAGGTCCTAATTCACGGGATCT